>NC_056744.1:855361829-855444542 GCF_019279795.1 Protopterus annectens | reverse complement strand
TTAAAAGCCCATGTTTGTGTGGGTTTGCACTTGTCTGCGTGCCACGCACTGCTGCTAATCTGGGGTAAACTATTACCGGTGCCAGAAAGTCTGCTCTTCAATTTTTCCCTTAGATCTTGCTAGTTCTCTTCTCTCTCCTCCTACCTCCAAACACTCAGATTTGTGAGAGATGCACTTATATCTCCAAATTGGAAGCCAAGACCGAAATAACTGGTCAAGAGGAGAAGGTCATCACCTGCACACACATAGCTACCCAGAACACCCGCCATCACAGCTCTCACATAAAAACTCAAACCACACACACCCTTTGTGGAGGCTCTCAATAGAATTCTACCCAAATAGCATAGACCTCCAAGGCAGAAATGCACTCGACCACCACAACATTGCACAAACCACAAGACACATAGCTCAACTATGCAGTGTTCCCCTCAACCTAAACCCCTAAGGCAAAACAGCTTGCCCAATACAATAATCATAGGTGACTCAACAGTGAGGCACAATGACATCCCACTCACTAAATCCGACACATAACACATGCACTCAGGTCACTCCACAACAAGTATAAGTATGACTCTGTCACTGTCCATGTGGGTGTGAATGACGTGAGACACACCTCCCTGGACAACATGAAAAGAGACATGGTGGAGCTCTCGGTTTATATGGCCCAGGCAGGTATGACCCTAGCCCTGAGCAGCATCCTACTGTTGCCCAGAATGATACTGGAGTACAAGCAGAAAATGATTGACTTCAACAATTGGCTAAGTTTCTGGTGTCATTCTAAGGGGATCCAGTATCTGTCTGCTTGGCATCACATGACTGACAGACCTCAATGCTTTGCCAGAGATGGCCTGCATTTCTCACTCCTGGGTTTCCAGGTACTGGATAAGGCTCTTGCCACCCCTATAGTGCCTTTTTTAGGTGGTGTTCCAAAGACCAAATTACCATCATAACAGCTAAAATAAATGCAATCTGAGGGTCATGCTGCTCAATGCTAGAAGTCTAGATCTCAAAATGCACTTGCTTAAAGCACTCCTCAAAATGGAGAACATCGACATTTGTGCTGTAATGGAGTCCTGGTTAAAAGCAGCCGATAGCACCCCTGTGCTACCAGGCTATATCTCATTTCACACCTTTCAGCCCCAGAACATGGACTGAAGCTCCAAAGGCAGTGCTGTCTCCATATTCATAAAGGATATGCACACTTCCAAACTAGTAGCCCAGCTTAACGCATCTGAGATACTTCAGGTACAACTAACACTGGGCAAGATAGCGATTCAGGTCGTAACCTGCTATAGGTCTCCAACCATGTCCGAAGACTCTCACTCCACATTCCTAAGCAGCCTGGAAACTATTAAGATCTAACCCAACACTCTCATAATAGGTGACTTCAACTACCCCTTCATCAACAAGAAAAACTACTCATGCACCAATACACTGGCCCAACGCTTCCTGGAATTCATCAGTTCCAATGTCCTGGACCAGCTCATTTTTACCCCCACTAGAGGAAGCAACATCCTTGACCTGGTTATTACTAACATGGGAAACCATTGCTCTACAAGTATAGTCAATTCCTCCCTGGTTAGATCTGACCACAAACTAATCACCATGGAAATCCACATATCACCCACACACCCCCCGTAAAATGTAACCACCATGAAAAACGTATCCAAAGCTGGCTTTGGGCTACTAAAAACAGAGGTGGTTAACTTCACAGCACCCATGCTAATGGAAAATAGATGCATGACTGCTGAATCATACACCAATTCACTGTACGAACACGTACATAAATGGATGGAACTAGCCATACCCAACAGAACCAGGACTCTCCTCCAAAAAAAAGAAGCCAAACCGGTGGTCCCCTGCCATTAATAAACTATACAACAGAACGAAGAAACTGTTGCAGAAAAAGGTGAAGTCCTAAGACTGGAAATACTCCTTTATTAACCTCAACAAAAAGTTGAGATCCCTCATCACTAAAGCCAGTTATGAAGGCAGAATTGAGGCAGACACTAAAAACAACCACAAAGCCTTCTATAGTTATATCAAGAATCTCCACGGCAATATCCATATTTGTTCTGAGCTACTGCACAATGGTACCTCCTATACTGAGCCAACAAATATTGCCAACATACTGGCAGACAGAGTCAGTGCCAACTTTAACTCTCTGTCCCCCCTAAAGGTGCCAATCACAATACCAGAAGAATGTCAGCCACCCAGCACTGCTGCAGCATAGGTTAAAGCTGCGTTGTCCAAGGCCATGAATACACCTTCCATGGTACCTGATAACATCCCTGGCTGTGTTCTACATGAATTAGAAAGTGAATTGGCATCACATCTATGTGCCCTGTTCACTCACAGCCTCACCTCAGACTTTGTCTCTACTGAATGGCGCACTGCTACAGTCATCCCTCTCCATAAAGGGGGAGCGACTACAGACCCTGGCAATTATCACCCCATTAGCCTGACGAGTCTGATATGTAAGGCTATGGAGCGCATCATCATGGATCTGATTAACAAGGATATAGGAAAGCTCCAAACTCTAGCTCTATGCAATTTGATTTTGTGAAAGGTAGATCATGCCTGCTCAGCCTAGTTGACTTCTTTGAGATAGTCACCAGAGCTGTGGATGAGGGTAAGGCAGTTCATACAGCCTACCCTGATCTGGCCAAGGCCTTTGATACCATTCCTCACTCTGGAATTATTGGTACACTCAGCAAACTAGGCATCAACCCCTATATCACTAGGTGGGTTACAAACTGGCTCACAGATAGAACCCACAGTGTGAAAGTAGCAGACTCCAAGTCAGACTGCCTACCAGTCACGAGTGGAGTCCCACAGGGATCGGTCCTGGGTCCTCTCCTGTTTGGTATCTACTTCTCAGAAGTCCAGGCCAACATGGAGGTACTCTGGCTGACCAAGTTCGCAGACGACTGCAAGCTGGGAGCCATTATTAACTCCCCAAATGATGCAGACATCCTGCAGAAAAACCTCATTGAGAGCAATGACTGGTGTTGAAACCATTGCCTTAAACTTAATGCCAAAAAATGCATCGTCATCCCCTTTGGGAAAAACTCAGTTCCCACTAATTACCACATCAATGGGAGCCCACTGAACACTGAAGGTGTTATAAAAGACCTGGGGACCCCAGTTGACAGCAACCTCTCCTTCAACCACCACATTGCTACTGTGGTCTGAAAGTCCTTCTTTGTGGCACATCTCATTACCAAGGGTTTTGCATCCAGGAAGAAAGAGGTCATCATCTCATTCCACTCTTCCCTCATTAGACTAATCATCGAGTATAATGCCCCATTTGGCATATACCTCACTAGACACCTTCAACGGCTGGACAGGCCAAAGAAGTACCTCATGAAGAGGATCCTAGGCCTTACATGTACAGACTCAAAAAACTCCAGCTGTTCTCTGTCTCATATCGTCTACTAAGAGGCGATCTCTGCTTGACTTACAAAGCCATGTCTGACTCAGCTCTGTTAGAAATGCTACATCTAAAGAATTCCCAATCCCTCCACACCACACACTTCAGAGACATCAACCTCATTGCCACAATCCAAAGAACATGCTAGAGGGACAGGTTCATAACCCATAGACTGCCCATGCTCTGGAATAGACTTCCCATACATATCAAGCAGAGCATCTCACTGGCCCTGTTCAAGAGAAATCTTGATGAGTGGATGGCAAATAGAAAGTTCACCCTGGGGATCAATCCAGTGGCTCTACTCGATAGAGGCACTGGGAACTAACGTTGGGTGGCACAATGCTAGGGCACTTCTATGGGCTAGGCTTGTAAGGGCTCCAGGGCCATTAGCCTAGTACACACCAAGGGAGAGGAATGATAATTATGGACAATATAGTATATATTGGAAAAATGATGACAATTTTAAATGATACAAGTAAATGTGTGCCAGTGTCCATTAATGAAATAAACATAGCATATAGAAAAATAGATTGTAATTTACAAGATATGTTAATAGAAAACATCATAAGTTTGAAAGAGTTTAATTTCCTAAAAACTGATAAGCCCATGATATCATCCCTGTTTGGAATACCCAAAGTGCATAAAAACTTAATAGATCCACCTAAGAGGACTATAGTGTCTGCAAATGGATCCAAAACACTTAGAATGGCAGGTTATATTGATAAGAAATAGATTGGAAATAAAATAATTTTTTTTTACAGGATTCCTGGGATTTCTTAAGAGAAGTAGAAAATAAGTTATATAAAGATAATGTTATTTGTCACTATAGATATAAGGAATCTTTTTTCTGTGATTCCGCATAAAACAGGATTAAAATGGTTTGAAGAAGCAATATCTCAGAAAGGAATTTATAGCTTCAAAGAGTTTAGGACTTTATTAGAACTAATGGAAATGGTATTATAAAATAATTGTATGATATATGAAGGAGAATTTTACAAACAAGTAAGTAGAGTAGCTATGGGTGCAAGTTGTGCACCCAGTTATGTGAACATTATTTTACAGATATGGTAAAATAAATATGTTTTAAATTCTCCATATTAGGACTTATATAAGAGGTTTTTAAATTATATTTGTATATTTTGGACAGGCACGGAGGAAAGTTGGTTGAATTTTTAGACTATATTGGACATACAACAAATTTTTTAGACTTCACACACAAGATGGAAACATTTAAGGATGACTATTTAGATGTAACAATACAAGTTAAAGAAGGAGAAAACAGGTTTAAATCTAAGATTTATAGGAAAAACACATTTTGAAATGTATACTTATATTTTACAAGTGTACACCCATATAAACAAAAACTTAATATTATTAAATGTCAAATAATAAGGGCCTCTAGAATGACTTCCGAAGAAGGAGATTCTGAGAGAGAAGTAGTAACAATTACGAACATGTTTATAGAAAGAAAATATCCACTTAAATTATTAGAGGAAGTAATAGAAGAGGTCCTAAAAATAGTCATAGTAGATGTTTTTCTATACCAGGAAAGAAGAATATAAATGGAGTTACCAATGAGAGATATAAAAGGCTGTCTAGATAAAGGCTCTACAAAGCCTGGGAAGCCTGGCTAAGGAAGGAAGTGGAGCAACCATGCTGTGAGGTTGAGAGAATCAATTTGGCTCTCAAATGGATAACTTGAGGGATCAGAGGAAGGGTCAGAGAAGAAGTCTAAATCTCTTCCATGAGGCATGAGAATAGCTCTGCTCAATCTGTCCGCTAAAATGTTGGTTTTCAAGTCGTTGAGGGCTTGCAAGGACATTTATGTGCAGGTGGTATTAAGGTTGCCACATCCCCATCCTGCCCTGAGGCATCCGTAGTGACAGTGGAAGTGTCTGCCTTGGTGAATCTACAACATCCATTGAAGAAGAAGGCGCTTAGAACCATTCTGGCCTGTACCTTCTTGTTGGCTAGAATGATCCTGATGTGACTTTGAATGTCTGAGATTCTTTTGATCTGTAAGGGTAGAATAAGGATGATTTTGGAGTTGATCGAGATGCCCAATTGAGAACAAAGTGACCACTGCGGCAGGGCTCTGAACTAGCAGAGAGACTGAAGAGGACCATTCGAATCTTGTCTTCCTCACAAACTTGTTGAGTCTGCTGAGATCCAATATTGGTCTCCAGTCTGATAGTCTTCCCCGACTGCCGATGGACAGGCAACATCTCAGGGATGCTGAAAGGAGAGGCTCTCTGCTTCCCTGGTTTTGTGGAAGGTCTAGAAGGGGTGGAAAACCCCATCAAAGGGAGAGTTTGGGTTCCTAGCTGTGAAGCAATTTTTCTTGAGGAAGGATCTGCAAGTTCCTTCTTAGCGCAGCCGCCACTGCCATGGCATCAACAGGACACCTTCGTGTGAGGAATTGCTTTGTCCGGGGCAGACACCCAGGAGGTAGGATGTCTGAAAGGAGACATCCTCAGAGGCTCTGACTCATCTAAGTCAGTATCTGAAGGGGTCTGGGAGCGGAGACCAGGCAGAAGGGCCAAACTCTGGGGACTAATAGTTGTCTGTTGAGACGGACTATGTAGCATCTGGGCCAGTGCCTGTACTGACCCTCAAAATCAGCTTATTTCTCCTTTCCTGTCTGAGACCCTTTCCTTAAACATGGTGTAAAACACACACAAGAAATATAACAATCCCAAAAAGAGAAACTATTACACACACACACCCTAACAAGGAGGTGGATGGGAAGGCCTGACTAAAACTTTAAAGGAATTTTGAAAGGGACCAAAACTAGTCAAAGAGGGCAAAGTAGTGTATAAATCACTTACCAGGAGCTGGTAAAGCCTTGCATCATGGGATATGGGGCTGCCTCGAGCTGGGTAAAGACTCTCTGAGGCTAGCAGTGTGCCGAGAGGTCAGAGCCGAGGATGGCTCCAATCCCATAAACATAGAGAATGAACTAGATTGACAAACATTCATCATTTATCACAAGTTATAATTATGATACCAGAATTGTGACCAAAATAATAAATTCTCACTGGGAGCTATGTAGGAACATAACAGATGTTGATAATTTATTTGAAGGGCCAATTCAGTAAATATACAAAAAGAGTAGAAATATTAAGAATATATTGGAAAGTAAGTTTACAACTAAGACAAGTACTTCCAATAGGAAAAAGTGAACATACAAATGTGGAAAATGCACCCAGTGTAAATTTATAAGTAATACTAATTGTATATATATATATATATATATATATATATATATATATATATATATATATATATATATATACACACCAAGTAGAGACAAATTAAGGAATATAGTAATTGTGAGAGTAAAGGCCTAATATACTTGGCTACCTGTAAGGCCTGTAATGCATTCTACATAGGCAAAACTGAAAGAAGTCTTAGAAAGAAAATCTACGAGCATTCTTACAGTATTACTACATCTGATCTACATCTGATCTAATACCTTAAATAAGCATTCAGTAGTGTGTGAAAATTCGAAAAATATTTTTTTGTGCTACAGATTGTCCCCTTGAATATTAGGGGAGGTTTAATGGAAGAAACCATATAGTTTAGGGAAACGTATTGGCAAATATATTTACAGGCTAATGAAAAGCCTGGTCTCAATGACAATATATCTATAATGCCTGTATTAAAAATGAGAGCAGCTAGACTTTAAAGTGATATGATTTTAAGCAAATATATATATATATATATATATATATATATATATATATATATATATATATCTTAATTAATTACTATGGTTTATGTTCAAATATTTTTATACTAGGCACTAACAGAACATTGTAAAATTTAGAATATTGACATGTTTTAATATACTGTTTATATACGGATTTAGATATGAAAGTAATGTCGTTTGGCTTTTACCGGTTAGGGGTCGCCACAGCGCACCTCCAGTCTGCTAATGATTGGCAGTGAATTTTTATGGTGCCGAGTTGCCAGACCGACGCCCACCCTTCAAAGAAGGCACACCCATTCATGCATGCACCTACCTGCATGTCTTTATGCATCACTCGGCCACGGGGAGGACATGCATACTCCACAAAGAAGGCGTTCTAGCCAAGAATCGAACGGGAAAACCTCTTGCTGTGTGGCGACAACGCTAACCGCTGCACCACCGCAGCCTCTATATATGTGGATTTAGATATACAGGTTAGATTTTAGTACATTTAAAAATAAAGTTAGGTGGTATTATTAATAACCAGTAGAGGACAGCAAAGTATTAGGTAATTTATTTTAACTATATTTGTTACATTTGTTCCTGTACTTACAGAATAAATTTTATATACATTTTATATAAGTTTTATATAAATTATAATTCCTATACACTATTTTTATATTTAAGCTACATCTATGATTTGACTAAGTTAAGTATTTATGAAAGCTGATAGAGCAGTCTTTTTATTTGCAGTGTTTTTTTTTAAATTAGAAGTGTAATTTAGGTAGAAAGTTGCGTTTTGCTATTTTTAATAGGTAATTAATTAATTGATTTTTAAGTGATTTTGATATAAAAGGAGGGACTTTTTAGTATTTGTGTGTATTCTGAGGAAGTCTCAGTATTGAAAGGGATGAAAAATGTGATGAAGTAAGTTAAGCGTTTAGTGTGTATAACGTGTTTTCGTGATTTGAGTTGGTTTAATAAAAATGTTTATCGGTGAATTGCTTGACTTCGGGAGTATTTCTGCATTCCTACATCTTTGGCAGTGTTGGAATTATCATTTATCCTCCAAGAGGGCCTTACCCAAGCTAATGACTGGTGCCAGGAGCATGGCCTCAAACTGAATGCCAAGAAATGCATTATTATCCCTTTTGGGGAAAATGACATCCCCACTAATTATCACATTAATAACAGTGTACTAAGCACACAATCAGTCGTAAGGGACTTGTGCACTCAGGTTGATAGCAGCCTGACTTTTGACCATCACATTGTCTCTGTTGTATGGAAGGCTTTCTACATGGCCCACCTCATAAATAAGGGTATTTCATCCAGGAATCCTTTAGGTCCTAGACAGACGGAAGGATATATAAGTAGTGATGTTGCTAATACTTTGATTATTGTTTTTACTCACACTACTAAGGTGTTTCTTGCTACGATGATATTTGCTATCTATTGCATATTTGAGAATCCAAATATTATATATATATATTGAGTGTATATTTATTTGATTGTTTATTGATATTTTGTAATCATATTTTATATTTTTCTGTATTCATTGTTGATTAGACTAATTAACTATTTATCACACTTATGTATTGACTATTTATATATTTATTATTTATTTATTTATTTATTTAATATAGATATAATATACTATTTACATATATATTTTAAAGATCCATGTTCATAGATATTATGGTGAACATATAATAACATCTTTGGATTTTATTACATATACATAAATATTTATAAACACATAATATTATATTAATATACACAATAATGATTATATATAGTGCTCACAGAACTATACAATGGCTAAAAATGATGCAAGGCACTTCTATATACAGCATTATATAATATGTGCCTGATATATTTAAGAATTTTAAAGTTTTAAACTTTTTAGAAGAAACAACATATATATATATTTTATATTTTTATTCTATGAACAATCAATTTGGATATAAGTTAAACAATGTATATTATATTGTATATTCACACACTTTCTGACATATGTTAGGTGAATTTTGGTATGTGTGAGAAATGTATTTTAATGGTTTTGAAACATGCCTTAGAATGTCTCTTAATGAAACATTTAGGTTTCTAGAATGGCTCTACAAAAGTGCTACACTGAATTTGTTTTAAACTGGCTTCCTATGCAATTAATCAATTATGCCAAATATGTTGATTGAATAATCATGTTGATTGAATAATCATTTGAATTTAATTTTATTCTACTGGGTATATATATTTCCTGAGAAATGTGATCAAATGTGAAGATCTGAGGAAGCGCACTTTGATGCGTGAAAGCGCTTGTCTGTTTGCATTTTACTAATAAAGGAGTTCGTATATGGAGTCTTGAAGTTTGTCGTGCTTCCTGGTTGCTGAATCCTACAGTGTTATTACATTATATCACTTCTTGTTTGACTGAGGATTCTGTTGGGACCGTCTGGTATTTCTCATATTTTGTCCTAGACAGACAGAGGGAAGAAGAGCAGATTGTTGTATTGAAAGGACTGGGATAAAAGATCTATTGTTATGATAAGTACATAACTTTCATATCCTATTCATCCAGTCCATCTGATCCAACATATGGATAAGAATCCCCAGCTACATAATTCCTGGGTGGCCTTAAGACAGGAGACCTTTCAGGACAGAAGTTCCAGTGGAAGCTCTGGCTTTAGAAATACAGTACAACTTGCAAAGTTTAATAAAGGTGTGAGAGGAGGACCATGTAGCAGCATGATAAATGTCATCCAAGGAAAGAGATTTGAAGAATGCTGTTGAAGCCACCATGGCTCTGGTGGAATGAGCTCTGGGCTTGGAGGGCAAGGATCTATTATTTGAAGTATGAAGAAGAAGATAAAGTCAAACAACCACCTAGACAAGGAGAACTTAGATACCATCTTCCCCAGTTTGTTCTGGCCAAATGACACAAAAAGTTGATCACCTTTTCCGAAAGGTGCTGTTCTGTGTAAAGAGAAACAAAGCTGCTTATGTACAGCCAATGTACATAAAGTGTATTCTCCTTTATTTTGGTAGTTAGAAAAGAACACCATCAAAGGAACTGATGAAACCAAGTAGTTAACTGCAGGATGGGAATGCCCAACTGAGGTTCCCTGGAGGGAAGGTGATTTGATCTGGCAGCAGATCGAGGAAACAAGAGGGCTCCTTCAGGTAAGGTTTGAGGAGGGGAAAATACATATATCTGGGCTACAAAGAGGGTATGAGGATGACTGTAGTCTTGCACTGAATAGCTTTCTGAACATGGTCATGAGAGGAATCAGGGAGTAAGTGTAAAGTAACCCTGGGGGCCAGCAATGGGGCAAAGCCTCCTTGGGGTTTGTCCCTGACGAGGAGAAATAAATCACAGCAGGGAGTGCCCCAGCAACTGAAAATCTCCTCAACAGTTTCTGGATTCAGAGATCATTCATGAGACAACCAGAGGATCCTGCTGAGCCTATCCACTAGTACCTTCCAAGGATGTTTGCTGCCATTAGAAAATGAAGAGAGGCCACCTCTCATCTGTCACTGCCTCACAACAAAGCAGGTAAGATCGGATTCGCTTTGCCTGTTTGTATGTTTATCACTCCTGGAGGGAGACTGTCCTGTCGCTTCTGCAAAGCAAGGACAGGCCCAATCGAAATCCCTATAATTGTCCCGCACCTCACATCTCCATAGATCAAGTGTTAAAGGCCCTATCCAAGGCAAGGAACACAGCTTCCATGTAACCTGATAGCATCCCAGGCTGTATTCTGCACCATCTCCAGCAAGAACTAGCTTTGCCATTGAGCACCCTATTCAACCACAGCCTAAGTACAGGATTCATTCCAGCAGAGTGGAGAACTGCCATTGTCATCCCATTGCACAAAGGTGGTGCCACTACTAACCCTGGCAACTATCATCCCATTAGCTTGAAAAGTCTGATCTGTAAAGCCATGGAGCATATTATTATGGATCTCATATACAAGGATATAGGTAATCTCCAAGCACTTGACCCCACCCAGTTCAGATTCATCAAGGGCAGATCTTGCCTGTTGAACCTGGCTGACTTCTTTGAGACTGTTACCAAAGCCCTGGATGAGGGAAAGTCAGTACATACAGGTTACCTTGACTTGGCCAAGGCCTTTGACACAATCCCCCAGTCGGGGCATCATCGAAAAGCTAACACAACTTGGTGTAAATCCCTGTCTCATCAGGTGGGTGGACATCTGGCTCACCCATAGGACCAACAAGGTCAAAACAGGCACCTCCACCTCCGACAGCAGACTTGTCACTAGTGGTGTTCCCCAGGGTTCTGCCCTGGGACCCCTACTGTTTGGCATCTACTTTTCAGAGATCCAGGCAAAGACAAAAGGCCTGTGGCTAACCAAGTTTGCAGATGACTAAGTTGGGTGTTGTCATTGACTCCTCAAATTATATTAACATACTGCAAGAGGGTCTCACAGCAACAAATGATTGGTGCCAATGTCATGGCCTTAAGATAAACACAAAAACATTTATTATCATACCATTTGGCAAAAATGTGGCCCCTACTAATTACCACATCAACTGCAACCCCCTAAGCACACAATATGTGGTGAGAGACCTGGGTACTCAGTTTGACAACAATCTCACATTCAACCATCATGTAGCAGCAGTGGTCAGAAAAGCCTTTTACTTAGTTCATCTCATAAGTAAAGGGATTGCATCCAGAAAAAATAAGTTATTACCTCTCTGTACTCCTCCCTCATTAGGCCAATAATTGAGTATAATGCCCGGTTTGGTATGTACCACTCCAAACACCTGCACCAACTGGAAAGGCCACAGGAATACCTCACAAAAAGAATGCATGGCCTCCAACACCTGTCCTATGTGGACAGGCTCAAATCACTATCACTCTACTTGGTATCATACAGATTGCTCAGAGGTGATCTGTGCCTCACCTACAAGGCAACATTGGACCCTGCCCTTCTAGAGATGTTCTGTATCCATAAGTCTAACTCCTCACGCATTACCCACTCCAATGGCCTAAATCTAACATGTGACATCAACAAAACCTGCTGGAGAGACAGGTTTGTCTCCCAGAGGCTGCCCCCATCTCTGGAATAGACTTCCTATACATGTCAAACAGAGTACCTCGCTGACTCTCTTCAAGTGCAACCTTGATGAGTGGATAGGAAACCACAAATCTGTCCGAGGGGTTCCACCTGTGTCTCTCACTGACAGAGGTGACATGTGCTGACTGAGGTTTCTTTTTTGGGGATAAACTCTAGGATAGGCTTGTAAGGGCCCCAGGGCTATTAGCCTAGTAACCTTCTATGATCCTATGATAACTACTGACATCTTCAGTGCATTTATGTGAAGACAAGACTCTGATTTTGACCAAAAACTTTGGACCATTCTCGCTTCGCAATTCCTCCCCACCCAATGGAGGATACGACTGTGGTCACAGTTGCTACTGAGGAGGTGGCCTGGAAGAGCTTGCTTACTGAGACCAGTGGAGAATGAAGCTCCCACTGCAGAGTCCTCCATGACTGAGTTAACACAATGGGTTGAGAAAGGGAGTCATACTTCTGAGACCATTGTGAATGGAATAGCCATTATAGAATGCTCATGTGGTAATGACTGAACTGTACCATAAATATCACTGCTGTCATGAGACCCATAACGCTAAAGATAACTTTGATGGATAGTGATCCAACTCCAGAAGGTTTTGTATTGCAGCCCACAAGGATAAAATTCTGTCCCGTGGAACAGAGATCAATGTTATAATCATGTTCATTTGATATCCCCAAAAGACTAAATGCTGAGAGGGAAATTGGGAATCAGGATGGATTTCCCCTAAATCGACAGATATGCTTAAGGAAGCATAAAGTTAAAGCAGATAATCACTCACTTGCAGATGAGTTTCCTTGGAAAAGGCAGCCAGGAGCCAGTCATCCAGTTAAAGGAAAACCTTGAATTCCAGAAGATGTAGATGAGTTTCTACTACCACCAGGTATTTGGTGAACCCCCAGGGGGGCTGAGGTGAGACTGAAAGGCAAGGCTCTGAATTGGTAATGGCTGGCTCCCAACTGGAAGAGTAGAAATTTCCTGGACTCCTGGACTCATTCTCTATTTTTATGAGAAGATATGCATCCTAGAGATCTATGGAGCACAAGCATTCATCCTTCTGAAAGCATGGAAGAATTGATTGCACTAAGGCCATTCAAAGGCGGGTATTTTCTTCATATTTGTTTAGGAAACTTAGGTCTAGGATGGGCCAGAAGTACTTTGTTTTCTTTGGAACCAAAAAGAATGCAGAATAAAATCCTGACCCGATCTTGACTTATGGAACCCTTTGGACGGTTCATTTTTTGCAGAAGAAAATGAACCCTTTGCATAGTTGCCTTTGCCTGATTGGTGGGATATCTAGCAGTGAAATGGGGGATGGAGCTTCCAAATATTTAATGGTATAACCTCTGGACACAATCCTTCTCACCTATTTGTCCTGTGTAATTGTGAACCATGAGTGCTGGTAGAGGGATATGCATCCCCGAACTGCCTCCAGATTGGAGCAATCAGGCAGACCTTCAGGGATTCCAGGGAAGTCTTTCACAAAAATGACACACAGAAACCCCTGGTTCTGTGGACCACCCTGGCCTCTGAGTATGTGCCTGTTGAAATGGCCTCTTCTGTCTTGTGCACCTCTGTCAGAAGAGGAGTCATACTGATTCCAAACTTCCAAAACCACAGTGATCAAGGCCCCTTTTTATTTCCTGTTAAATGGGCACTGAGGGGTCTCAAATTTCACTCTACTGCAGAGAGAATCTTGCCATCCTGCTCACTCTTTTGCATCTTCTCTTTCATTGCTGAACCAAAATAGGGTAGTTATTTCAAAGAGGACATTTGTGAAGGATCTTTTAAAGTTATCCACAAAATTACACAAACAAATCCAAGCATGGCCTCTTATGGCAATACCTGCCATGGCTGATCTTGCTGCTCCATTGGCCCCATTACACAATAGATGCGAGAAGAAGTTGGAAATATTAGAAATTGACAACAAAATGACTTAAATCTGCTTCTGTGACTCCAGCATAATAGGATTCTTCAGAGAGGTAACACTTGCTGAGTGAGATACCTTTAGAATCTTGTCATATGAGCAGCATAGTTCACAGATCAAATGGCAAAGGAGCTAGAAGTGTAGGTTCATTTCCCCAGTCTATGGATTGCACAAGACTCTGTTGGGTGGATGGATAGAAAAAGAGACTTCAGAAAACTCTTTTTTTGTGGTTGCTGCTATAATTATGGAGTCTTCTTGAGGTATTTTGGCCCAGAAGAGTTTTTCTAGGAAGGCAGAGAATTTTATCTGTTTCACAGGAACTGATTTGCAGGTGTCAGGTTCCTGCCAAGACTTCCTCTTCATCACCTCTACCAACTTGTCAGTGAGAGGAACTACCAAGGAAGTAAAAGGGATCCTTCCATATGCTCAAACAATACCCCCTGAAATTGAGAGGGGAGGTTTGATAGGCTAAGTTCTCCTCTGTCACATCAGCTCCAAGAGCTCTCCAAAGAAGTGTCCTCAGGAGGGGATGGTGGAGAACTCTCATTCTTCCTAGTCAATATCTGAAGTGACTGATTTTTTTCATGAGTCCATATGCTTTGCAACCAAATATGTTCAAAGAAAAAGTCCAGTCCATGTGCTCAGCAGTGCTTGCTTACATTTTTACAGACCTTTCCCCTCATTCCACTCTAAGATATTATTAAAGCACAAATTTTCCCTTCTCTCCCTATCTTCCAGTTATAGCATCTTCTCTACCATCTCCACTTGAGCAGTTTCCATCTCCACCAATCTGACTGTGTGATCACTGCCTGTACTTCTTAGTGTTTCTATCTTGTCAGCATATGAGGATAAAGCGATCTCCATTTTATCCAGCCTGAGATCATTCCTTTTGATTTAGTTATGAATAATTTCATTTGTTTTAACCACTTTCTGATATATTTTCTTCATTTTTTTGCAAGTCTACCATTGCCTTATCCTTACTTACATTCAGATTCAACTTTGCTGGCTATTCATAAAAATAAACCTCTTGTCTTTTCTCACTTGTTTGTCAGCCACTATTTTTTTTTGTTTCTCTTTTTCAGTTTTGTCACTTATCTTGTCATTAAGTCTTTCATCTTGGAATTCAACTGAGATGAGTATTCAATATGGATTTCCAACATATTTTATTCTTTCTGGGCTGGAGGGTTGGAGAATAGCTCCTTTCAGCTTTACACTGTACAGGAAGCCCCCCCCCCAAGAATTATAAATTTGATGAAATACAATTTTCTTATAATGATTTCAAGAAATCTTCAGCATCGGATTGATACTTCTGCAACATTTTTCATTCAAAGATGTGTACCCAATCAGTTTTCACATACATTTTTGTAATTTTATATGAATTTATAAATGTTTACTGAATATATGTCCATGCAAATACTTTCCAGTATATACTTGTACAGATTAAACTAATTTCCAAGTCAGGTTTCTGTGTTTTTCTTCTTTCAATTCAGTACGTTTCTAAAAAAATCTCAGTGACATTTCTTCATATCATTATTACTATTTAATAGCAATTTATGCATTTATGATAAAATTATTTTAACGTTCAGTTCATCACTGACTATGGCAGATAATAAGCAACAATCTTTAGGCTTTCTTTATTTTCATGCACTGATATAATAACTAATATTGCATTTAATACCTTTTTATTTTATAAATTAACAACCAGTCTAAACTGGCTGAATGCATGCTTTCTACCAAAGTGTTATTATTAAGTAATTCTGAAAACAGTCTGACCAATGAGTTTATTCTTTAATGATGTCACGTGAGTTCAGTTTGTGTTATTAATGAAATTCCAAGTATTTGCATCTCTCTCTCTCTCTCTCTCTCTCTCTCTCTCTCTCTCTCTCTCTCTCTCTCTCTCTATATATATATATATATATATATATATATATATATATATATATATATATATAGATATATGGATTCCAGACACTTGGTCGAAAATGGAATATAGCCCCTGCCCCACTGCAGTGCAACCCTGGAGTGTCTTTTGTGTTTAAGTCTGCTCCTATGAATGAAATATGCTGTGAAGGCATCAAGGCAGACTTTTCATAATTTATGGTAATGTCCAGCTCTGAGCATAAATGTAGAGTGGTGTCCCTTGCCTTGGTCAGTAGATGCTGGTTGGTGGCGGTGAGGAGCCAGTCATCTAAGTATGGAAACACCTGGAATCCTAGCCATCTCAGGTGAGCCGTGACTACTGCCATGCATTGGGTAAACATTCTGGGGGCTGTAGTGAGTCCAAAGGGCAGAGCTCTGAATTGGTAATGAATGGCTCCCAGCCAGAAGAGTAGGTATCTCCTGGATCTCCTGTCCATCTTTATATGGTAGTATGCATCCTGGAGATCGATGGAGCACATCCAGTTGTCCTTTCCCAGAAAAGGGAGTATGGACTGCAGTGTCACCATCCAGAACTTTGTTTTTTTGACAGACTTGTTCAGTCTGCTGAGATCCAAAATGGACCTCCAGTCCCCTGTCTTCTTTGGAACTAAAAAGAACCTTGAGTAAGTTCTGGATCCAGTTTGGTCTGCGGGGACTTTTTTGGTGACTCTTTTTTCTTGCAACCTTTGAATTTCTAAGGTTACTTGATCCCTTTGACAGGGTGGAATGTCTGGGATTGATCTTGATGGTGTGGGAGGAGTAGAAAAGGGTATGATGTATCCCCTGGATATAATTGGCTGTACTCATTTGTCTTGGTTGATACTTAGCCAGGCTGTTGGGTAAAGTGATAGTCTGCCTCCGATTGCCTCCAGAGGTGGGCAGGCAAGCCTCCTTTCAGGAGCACTGGAAGGGCCTGCCAGAGAAAGTATCTCTGTCGTCCTGATTCTGCAGCCCTCCTCTGCTGCGAGGGCAGCATCTTCCATTGTTATTTTACCCTCTGCCCCTGGGGGAAAATTCACCACATGCATCCAGCGAAGCTCTTTGGGATTTCTGGATCCACATTTTTCTGCCCTTCTGGCCTGTGGGATAAGACCTGGTAGGGACAAAAAAACGTACTCCCATGGCAGACAGAGTTTTGCCATCTTGCTCGCACCTGGTCAGAGTCTCTTTAACCCTTGGTCTGAATAAGGATGAGCCATCAAATAGGGCATTTATAAAGGAAGACTTAAAGGGTTCAGCAAACTCACAAAGGCGCATCCAGGAATGTTGTCTGAGAGCTATTCCTGTGCCTGCTGCCCTGCTTGCTCCATCTGCTACATACAAGATGAGACACATGGAGGAGTTCACTATAGAATTCAAGGTCGCAAGCTGCGAAATTACCTTGTCCGGCACTGCCTCAGCTGAAGCTCCTTGGAGGGAATCACCTAGCTCTTTCAGGAGATTCCTCTGAAGTCGGGTAAAATGGGATAAATAGTTCAGCGACCTGAGTGTGAACGACGTTGAGGAAAACATATGCTTCCCACATCTATCCATCGTTCAGGATTCCTTATTTGGCGAATGGACAGATGAAGAAGTCTCCACTAGTTCCTTCTTGGTGGCTGCCACCCCCACCATAGCATCTACAGGAACACCTTTGGATAAAAACTCCTTATCATCAGGGGCTGTAATAAACTTGTTGGGCCTCCTCGGAACTGGTTCCACAGATTCTGGAGAACCCCACACCTTTCGATTGACTACACCCTGGAGTTTGTCAAAAGGCAGAGACACTCAAGAGGTGGAAGGTCGAGATCCAAATGCCTCCAAGTATACGGACTCATCTTCAGAAGGGGGAAAGGGTCTTCCAACCACCTCTCTGTTTCAGGATCTCTAAGATGTCTGAAAATGAGACATCCTCAAATGGTGATCGTGGGGACCCTTCTGAATCCTCTAAGTCTGTATCCGATATGACAGACTCAGGGGAGTCCAACATAACATCATTTGTTTACAGGGAAAGTCTGACTTGGAATGAGTTAATTTTCAGTGGAGGCCTTGGGAGGAAATGCTCCAGACGCATGTCTTTGTAATGTGGGAGGAAACCGGAGCACCCGGAGGAAACCCACATGAATACAAGTTCTCTTCCAAAGGACCTACTCTGAGGGGTACTCTGGGGAGGTTTCAGAAGTGAAGGGGCCACCCATTGGGGCCTCCTGAGGTATTGGTTCTCTAAGCTTGGGCTGGAGGGATGATACTGAGGATGACACCGGTCCCTTAGGGGGAAGAGTATCTGCAGCTGAGGGTGGAGCAGTCTGGGGAGACAGCACACTTCTCATCACCTTGAAGGCATCAGAAACCTGGCCCGAGAGAGCCTCCAGCACCGAGTAACCCGGAGATCCCTCCCGTGCCAAGAAGGATGGCTCCAAGGCTGATGTGGGTGCCGAACTCACCTGTGCCAAGGCCCTGAGAGGAAGAATTAGATCTGACAAGGGCCTGACCCAACTATCCTCCCGGACCCAACGAGGGAGTGTTGGCTCTGAGACCCCTCGATGGAAGACAGCATCGACGAGGTTAGAGCAGAAGTTGGGGTCGATAGAACGGTGGTGGTTTTTGGACCCGACAGTTCCATTGCATGGACTTCCAGGCACTCCGGCTCCAAGCTCATCCGAGTTGGAGGAGGAACAGAAGACAAGATAGGCGCAGTAGTCGGCTCCACTTCAGTCTGGGCTGGGCCTGTGAGAATTTTGGCTATGGCCGGCGTACGGAGCAACCTCTTGACAACCTGCTCTACATCATCATCCGAGAGGCTCCTGGATGATCGAGAGGACATAGTAGATAATTTATGGCTACCAGCCACCGATTGCAACAGGGGTGACTGGGGCACTGAATAGACCGGTTCCAAAGTGAGGGAACGGCTCCTTTTTTGGCTCCAAGTTGACTCCGATAAAACTGGTGGAGCCGATGGAGCTGTGGTCTTTTTGGGTCCGATAGCCTTCAGATCTGAAGATGCATGTTATACTTCTTAGCCGGCTTGGACACCGGAGCCGAGGAAGAAGATATTTTAGTAGACTTTTCAGAAGAGGGAGACTGAGAAGAATTTGATGGCTGATTCCCTTCTACCACCACATCAAAGGGACCTTTAAGTATACCCCTCACAATGAGTTTGTTCTTGCATTCTTGCAGAACACTGGAACTAAATCCATGGCAGATAGAGCAGGAGTCTTGCACATGAACGACACCTAAACAGTAAACACAGATAGTGTGCCCGTCAGTCAGAGACATCTTCTGTGTGCACGAGTCACAATTTCTGAAGCCAGATTGTTTGGCTTCTTTAACTTTCTCACTAAAATCTTTAGACATTTTAGCAGTAAGAGCTAAAAACTGTCACCCTCTAACACCACAACGAACACAGCAAAAGGAAACTTAACTTTAACAACAAGTTTCACTATTTTTTTTTTTTTTTTAATAGCTAGAAAAGACAGTCTCTAACTTAAATGATGATCTCCTATAGCCAGAGGAGACATCTCTAACTAAAATGACAAGCCTCAGTAAAAAAGGGACTGCGAAAAGGGGAAGGGGAGCCCTCTAAGTTAAATGGGCTAACAAAACTAGGACAAAAAATGAACCCTCTAATTTAAACGGGTTCGATGAGGATAAAAGTAAAGTTAAAGGGATAGAAAAAATGGGCCTGTGAGGGAAATGATGGCCCACACCACAAGAGAAACCACCAACAGCAGTAACAGGGTCTAACAAGAAGTTATGTACTCACTATAACGTTCGATGTATGTAGTCCATCTCGCCTCACATTCTTACCCGTGGGTTCCGAGCCGAATGTCGGCTCCGACTCGGCCATACTTTTTAGCTCGAAGTCTTTCTATTGGCTGGGCTAAGATGGTATCCCATGCTGCACTGCTCTCTATACCCAGATCTAGTTTGCTGCGAGCACCAGCACTCATTCTCCATGCATAACAACACCTAAGGAAAGGAAAAACAAACCAAGAATGAAGGGAACTCTGAAACCAGGCCTAACCTCCAGATCCTCCAGGACGGGAGAAGGAGGGGGGTAAGTAAGAATGTGTAGCGAGATGGACTACATACATCGAACGTTATGGTGAGTACATAACTTCTTGATATTATGTAGTCCAATCTCGCCTACATTCTTACCCGTGGGACAGCGTCCTCAGCACCTAAATCCTGGGAGGCTCAGTGGAAAATACTCCTGAGCACTGTGGAACCAAAGGAAGACCTGCTCCTAGATACCACATCTAACTTGTAATGAGTAACAAAGGTGTGAGGAGATGCCCAAGTAGCCGCAGCACAAATATCATCCATAGACAGTCTGGCCTGAAAAGCTGTAGATGTAGATACAGACCGGGTAGAGTGAGCCTTCACCCGGAACGGTAAATCTCTTCCCCCTGAAGTATAAATGAAAGAAATACAACTGGAAATCCACATGGACAATGTGACTTTAGAAACAGGAGACCCAATTCTGTTTTCTGAAAATGAAACAAACAACTGATCAGATTTTCTGAGGTCTTTCGTTCTGTGCAAATAATAACATAATTGTCTGTGCACATCCAGTTGATGAAATTTGAATTCTGCCTTGTTTGAGAACTGGGGAAAAAACACTGGCAATTCAATAGATTGGTTAAGGTTACTAACTGACGCTACTTTGGGAAGAAAGGAGGGATTCGGTCTGAGAGAAACCTCGTCCTTATGAAAAATCAAATAAGGGGGTTTAATTGATAAAGCTTGAAGCTCCGAAACGCATCTGGCTGACGTGATGGCTACCAAAAAGACAGTCTTCCAAGTTAAGAATTTTAAATCACAAGTGGCTGCAGGCTCAAAGGGGGGGGGTGAAGTAAGACCCTGTAGAACAAAGTTTACGTCCCAAGGCATAACAGGTTCCGAGACCGGAGGACGTTGCAACAAAGTGCCCTTCAGGAAAGCCTTACAGAGTCTATGTGCCATTAGGCTAGGTTCGTCTGCGACATGAAAGGTAGAATTCGCCGCCAACTGGACTTTAATAGTTGTGGCTGCTGAACCCTGGTTAAAAAGCATAGACAGGAACTCCAAAACAGACGAAACTGGAGCTGTGTAAGGGTCAGTCTTTTTGGCATGTGCCCAGATTGAAAACCTCTTCCATTTGCTGTAATAAATCTTCCTGGTTGAAGGCCTATAAGAGGAAGATAGAATATGAACCACCTCTGGCAAAAACTGGTGAAGCCTAACTAATGACGGAAGTGGAGTAGCCAGGCTGTCAACCGGAGGGTCCGAAGAGAGGGATGGAGCTGCCCTGACATGTGAGTCAGTAAGTCTGGTTGTGGGTCCAGAATCCCAGGAGCGTCCATGAGACAGGGATGGAGAAAGGGGAACCAAATTTGACAAGGCCAGTGTGGGGCAATCAGAATCATTTTGCTTCCCAAGGACTGCGCTTTCTGAATAACCTTTGACAGCAAGGGAACCGGAGGGAAGACATAGAGTAGACCGGAGGGTCAATCGTGGACTAGAGCATTCCTGGGAGACTCCCCCTGAGGGGGGATAAGGGTGAAGTAGCTGCTGCATTTGGCATTGAGGGGGTTGGCAAAAAGGTCACAGCAAGGTTGACCCCACCTGCGGAAGATCTGCTCTGTAACTTGACAGTTTAGGGACCACTCGTGAGGCATCAGAATAGCTCTGCTTAGCCTGTCTG
Organism: Protopterus annectens; assembly: GCF_019279795.1. NCBI lineage: Eukaryota > Metazoa > Chordata > Ceratodontiformes > Protopteridae > Protopterus > Protopterus annectens. The sequence goes on along the minus strand of NC_056744.1, from coordinate 855,422,809 downwards.
CAATCACATTGGACTTCCCCGGAATGTGTGTTGCTACCAGAAAACATTGGGAAGACACTGCCCACTGCCACACTCGCATGGCCTCTCTGCAAAGGGGATATGATTTGGTTCCTCCCTGTTTGTTCAGATACCACACCACCGACATATTGTCTGAGTGGATTGCAATAGTCCTGAGAGGAAGAAAACTCTGAAGTGCTTGCAACGCTAGTAGCACTGCTCTCATCTCCAGGACATTGATATGCAGATGCATCTCGTGCTCTTGCCACGTGCCTTGGACTGTCCTGCCTAGATAATGCCCCCCCCACCCCATCTGGGAGGCATCCGTGGTCACCATGGCAACCAGGGGCGAAGGAACAAAAGGCTTTCCCAGATTGAGGTTGTCGGTGTGAAGCCACCAACTGAGGTCCTGTTTGCACCTGTCTGTGAGTAGAATAGGGTGAGAAAGTGGAAAACATTGAAGAGACCACTGGGCAAAGAATAGCCACTGAAGGAGCCTCATATGTAACCTTGCCATAGGGACTAACATAATCGTAGCAGCCATTGTCCCCAACAATTGAAGGACCCATCTTGCCTTCACTCTTCTCAGAGGGAGCAAGGTGAAAACCTGTTGCTGTAGGACTCTGATTCTTTCCTGTGGTAGAAACGCCCGCATGAGGATGGTGTCTAATTCGGCGCCTATAAAGGTGACATGCTGCGAGGACAACAAGGTAGATTTTTCCCAGTTCAAGGTGATGTCCAACTGTTGACATAGGTTGATAGTAGCATCTCTGGTCCGAACTAGTAGATGCCTGGTGGTGGCAGTAAGGAGCCAGTCGTCCAGGTAGGGAAACACTTGGAATCCCTGATGTCTCAAGTGAGCAGTCACTACTGCCATGCATTTGGTAAACACCCTGGGGGCTGTGGTGAGACCAAAGGGCAGGGCTTGAAACTGAAAGTGACTGGCTCCCAGCCGAAAGTGTAGGTGACTTCTGGATGCCCTGTCCATCTTTATGTGGTAGTAAGCATCCTTGAGGTCGATGGAGCACATCCACACTTCTTTTCCCAACAATGGGAGAATAGACTGCAACGTGACCATTTGGAACTTGGACTTTTGCACATGGGTGTTCAATCGGCAGAGGTCCAAAATGGGTGTCAGGTCCCCTGTCCTTTTCAGCACCAAAAAGAATATGGAGTAAGTCCCTAATCCAATCTGGTCTGAGGGGACATGTTGGATGGCTCCTTTTTCTAGCAGCTTTGAAACTTCTGAAGCTCCGTAATCCCTTTGACTGGGTGGAACATCCGTGATTTTCCTGATTGGAGGGGGATTTGATGAGAAGGGAATGACATATCCTCCGGAAATTATTCATAGAACCCATTGATCCTGGGTGATATCTTGCCAGGCCTCCGGGTATAATGAGATTCGACCCCCGACTGGCTCTGGAAATGCACAGTCGGGCCTCCCATCAGAATCGGCTGTAGGGAGAACCACAAAAGGAATCGTGGTCTCCCAAGTTGCGAGGGCCTCCTCTGCCCCTAGCGCGGTATCTTCGTGAATAACCACCCCCTCTCCTGCCTCTGGAGGGGGGCTCACCTTGTGCACTGGGAAAAAACCTCTGTGATTTCTTGAACCACATTTTTCCACCCCTCTGGGTCTTGGGATAAGGCCTACAGGAAAGGGAAAAATGGACTCCTACGGCAGACAGAGTTTTTCCCTCTTGCTCGCACCTAGTGAGAGTGTCTTTCACCTTGGTTCCGAACAAAGAGGAACCATCAAACGGGGCATTGGTGAATGAAGTCATGAAGGCCTCCGCAAAATGACAAAGGCGCATCCAGGCCGGCCTCCTAAGAGCAACTCCTGAAATTGCTGCCCTACTCACTCCCTTGGCTGCGTAGGAGATCAGCCTCATGGAGGAGTTCGCAATAGAATTGAGGGTAGACATCTGAGCATTGACCTTCTGGGCCACTGCCTCATAATCGTTACCCATGAGAGTATCTCCAGGCTCCTTTAGGAGATCTCTCTGGAACCGTGTAAAGTGTGATAGGTAATTCAGTGACCACAATGTAAAGGTCGCTGAAGAAAACTTACACTTCCCGTACTGGTCTATAACCCTAGACTCCTTGTTAGGGGAATGGACAGTGGAAGAAATCTCAGCTAATTCCTACTGGGTGGCAGCTGCCACCACCATGGCATCCAAGGGACACCCTTGGATAGAAATTCCTTATCAGGAGGGGCAGACAAAAATGTATTGGGTCTCCTGGGGACTGGTTCCACAGAGTCAGGGGTTTCCCACACCCTTCAACAAACCAAATCTTTTAGTTATGTACTTACCATAACTTTAGATATTTGGGATCCATCTCGCCTACATTCTGTACTGATGGGCTCGGAGCCGATCCCTCGGCTCCGACTCGGCACGCTATGCTATAGAGCGAGGCCTCTTATTGGCTGAGCTATTTCTTATCCCAGGATGCACCACCACTAATCCCCCAGATCTTGTTTATCCGCATTCATGCACACATGCACAACTTGTTTATATAACATTGTTAGATGTTTCAAGATGAAACAACAGGATTCGGACCTTCTGATATCCTCTGATCTCCAAGGAAGGGGAAGGAGGGTGGGTATTAGAATGTGGTAGATGGATCCCAAACATCTAAAGTTATGGTAAGTACATAACTAAAAGATGTTATGTGATCCTATCTCGCCTACATTCTGTACTGATGGGACAGCGTCCCTAGCACCTAAATCCTGGGTGGCTCATTGGAAAACACTCCTGAGCACTGTGGAACCAAATGAAGCTCGTCCTCTAGATGCCACATCCAATTTCTAGTGGGAAATGAAAGTGTGCGGGGAAGACCATGTAGCCACAGCACAAATGTCACTAATGGCAAGCTTAGAATGAAGTGCTATCAAGTAGCCATAGCCCTTGTAGAATGAGCTTTGACAGAGGTGGTAAGCTCTTTGTTAGAATAAGAATAAGCTTGAGTAATACAGTCCCTGATCCATTTGGCAATAGTGACCTTTGTGACAGCTTTGCCCAATTTATTATCTGCAAAGGATACAAACAACTGATCTGTTTTCCTTGTTTGTTTGGTCCTGTCTAAATAAAAACGCAACTGCCTGTGGACATCTAATGTGTGGAATATGAATTCCGCTTTGTTAGAATATTTTGGAAAAAAGACTGGAAGTTCTAACGATTGTTGTAGGCAGAAACTGGAACAAACTTTAGGGACAAAGGAAGGATTTGGCCTGAGAGATACTCTGTCTTTGTGAAAAACCAAGTACGGGGGTTTTACAGACAAAGCTTGAAGCTCTGAAACTCTTCTGGCAGAAGTAATCGCCACCAGAAAAGCAGTCTTCCATGATAGAAATTTTAGATCACATGTAGCTGCCGGTTCAAGGGGAGGAAGTTAAGGCGTAACACCACATCGAGATCCCATGGAGGAGCAGGATGAGAAATCGGAGGTCTTAAAAGCACAGCACCTTTCAAGAAGGTCTTACACAATCTGTTGCTCATTAAAGGTGGGTTTATAGATTCGTGAAAATTGGAAATCGCTGCCAATTGAACCTTGATGGTAGAGACTGAAGAGCCTTGATTGAAAAGAGAAGTTAAAAATTTTAGTACTTCTGCCACGGGAATAGTGATGGGATCCAGGCCCCGGAGTTGAGCCCAAATAGCAAATCTTTTCCATTTGCTAGAATACAGTTTCTTTGTAGCAGACTTATGGGCCGAAGATAATATGTGTACATCCTCTGGATCCAATGTATGACTCCTGACTAAAGTCGGAAGAGGAGGAGCCAAGCCGTCAATCTTAAGGTGTGCAGGGACTGGTGGAATAGTCCCGACTGATGAACCAAAAGGTCTGGGATCTGATCCAGGAACCAAGGACCTTCCAGAGCATATTTCCGAAGATAGGGAAACCATACTTGACGAGGCCAGTAAGGAGCAATTAAGATCATTTTGCTCCCCAAGAGAGATGCCTTTTGGATCACCCTGGGAAGGAGAGGAACTGGGGGGAAGGCATAAAGCAAGCCGGTGGGCCAAGGACGGGCTAGTGCATCCATGGGGCTCTTCCCCGGAGTCGGGGTTAGGGAGAAGAATTTTTTGCACTTCGCATTCAGTGGAGTCGCGAAGAGGTCGCAACACGGAACTCCCCATCTGCTGAAAATCTGACTTGCAACTGTCATGTTCAGAGACCAATCGTGAGGAGAGAGGATGGTTCTGCTCAGTCTGTCGGCTATCACATTGGACTTGCCCGGGATATGAGTAGCCACTAGAAAGCGTTCGGTCGAGACTGCCCATTCCCAGACTCTCATGGCCTCTCTGCAAAGAGGATAGGATCTGGTCCCTCCCTGCTTGTTCAGGTACCAGACAACTGACATGTTGTCTGAGTGAACGGCAATTACGCCCTGAGGGAGGTAATCATGAAGGGCTTGGAGGGACAGAAGCACCGCCCTCATTTCTAGGATGTTGATATGAAGTAGGGTCTCTTCTGGGTGCCATTTGCCTTGGACTGACCTGCCCAGGGAATGCCCCCCCCACCCCATCTGGGAGGCGTCCGTGGTCAAAGTGGCCGCAGGAGGAGGTGGAACAAAGGGTCGTCCCTGATCCAAATTGAAGGGCACTAGCCACCAGCGAAGGTCCCGTTTGCATGTTTCCGTGATCCATATGAGGTGACTGAGAGGGAGTTCCTGAAAGGACCACTGAGCTGAAAGAAGCCACTGGAGAATTCTCATGTGCAACCTTGCCAAGGGGACTAGAAGAACCGTGGCAGACATGGATCCCAATAGCTGCAGGACCATTCTGGCTGGGGCTTTGGACCTGGGAAGTAAGGCTCGAACTTGAGTCTGTATGGTTTGTATTCTGCCTGTAGGTAGATAGACCCGCATTTGGTTTGAGTCTATCTCTACCCCTATGAATCTTATTCGTTGAGATGGCAGCAACACAGACTTTGGCCAATTGAAGGTGATTCCAAGGGAATTGCCCAGTGATATAGTGGCTTGTAGGCTCCGCAGTAGTAGATGCTTGGAGGTGGTAGTTAGGAGCCAGTCGTCTAGATACGGAAACACCTGGAATCCTAGACTTCTCAGGTGAGCAGTCACAACTGCCAAGCACTTGGTGAACACCCTGGGAGCTGTGGTGAGACCAAAGGGCAGCGCGCGGAACTGAAAATGACTGCCTCCTAGGCTGAAGCGCAGATGTCTCCTGGACGCTTGATGTACCATGATATGGTAATAAGCGTCCTTGAGATCTATGGAGCACATCCAAACACCTTTCTCCAGCAATGGGAGAATGGTTTGTAGGGTGACCATTCGGAACTTGGACTTTCTGACTGAACGGTTTAGAATGCTGAGGTCCAAAATGGGCCTCAAGTCCCCGGTCTTTTTTGGCACCAAAAAGAATCTTGAGTAAGTCTCTAATCCGATCTGGTCTGCGGGGACCGGTTTGATGACTCCTTTTTGCAGCAGCTTTGAAACTTCTGAGGCTGCAGTATCCCGTTGACTGGGTGGCGGGTCCGGGATTTTTTTGGACTGAGGTGGGGAGTGAGAGAAAGGGATGGTGTAACCTCCGGCGATAATTCGAAGCACCCATCGGTCCTGAGTGATACCTTTCCAGGCTTTCAGGTGCTTCAAAACGACCCCAACTGGCTCCGGAGCTGCACAGTCGGGCAATCCCTCAGGGACTGTGAAAGGCTGAAGAGCCATGAAAGGACTCGCGGTCTCCAGTGTTGCGAGGGCCTCTGCCGCCTCTGGGACGGCGTCTTCGGAAGAATTCCCCCTCCCCTGGCTCAGGAAGGGGGATCATCCTGCTGAGAGGGGTAAGGCTTCTGAGATCTACAGAACCACATTTTCCCTCCTCTTTTAGCCTTGGGATAAGATCGAAAGGGAGTGGAAAATCGTGCCCCTACGGCAGTCAGAGTCTTACCCTCCTGTTCGCAGCGGTCAGTGTGTCCTTTACCTTGGGTCCAAACAGGAGGACCCATCAAAGGCGTCGGCAAAGGAAGACTTAAAGGCCTCCTTGAATGACACAGGCGGAGCCAGGCTTGTCTCCGTGAGCAATGCCTGTACCGCTCTACTCGCCTTCGGCCGCATAAGAAATGAGCCTCATGGACGAGTTTGAAATGGACGACAATGTAGCCAGCTGAGAGCCAACCGTCTGGGCCAGCTCCTCAGGCAGGTTACCCAAGAGGGTATCGGAAAGTTCTTTAATCAGATCCCTCTGAAATCTAGTAAAGTGCGTAAGGTAGTTCAAGGACCTTAATGTAAAGGCCGCTGAACTTAGGGTGCGCTTTCCGTACCGATCCATGCTCCTAGACTCCTTATTAGGAGGATGGACGGACGTCGAAGCCTCTGCTACATCTTGCTGGGTAGCAGATGCCACCACCAAAGCATCTACAGCCACACCTTTGGTTAGAAACTCTTTTCAGGGGGCGCCGAGAGGAACTTATTCGGACGAGCAGGCACCAGTTCCACAGAGTCTGAGTGTTCCCACGCCCTTCGACAGATCAAATCCAAGAGCTCGTCGAAGGGCGGAGACACCCAGGAGGCGGAGGGCTGAGCCCCGAAGGCCTTAAGGAACACCGACTCATCAGCAGAAGGGGGTTTGGACTGCCAGCCGCCTCGTTGTTTAAGGGCTTCCAGGATGTCTGCAAAGGAGACATCATCCGAGGACGACTTAGGGGACCCCTCTGCATCATCGAGATCAGTGTCTGATGTAAGAGACTCATCAGGGGAGTCAACGTGCTTCCTCTTGCACGATCTTTTCCTGGGGGTCCTTCCGAAGAAGCTTCAGAAGGACCTCCAGGAGGGGGGGAAACCCCAGTGGGGGTAACCTTAGGCCCCGGGGCTCCGCTGTCTAAGGACAGGGGGACTGCCAAAGACCCAGTCTCGGTATGCAGGGAAGGAGCTGGGGAGACCGTGGAGGTAGCCAAAGGTGATTTGGCTAACGCACTCCTCATAGCCCTGAAGGCAGGACCACCAGAATCCTGGGAGGGTCCCACCACCGTGGCCACAACAGGAGACGGCACTCCCGCCGCTGACGCACCAAGAGGGAGACTTGGGACTGAAAACATCAATCCCGAAGCATCCCCCCCGGGGCCGACGGAAGAAGTTCACGTACCGAACTCCGACCCAAGAGCCGGAGTTGGAGTAAGGGTCGGGCCCGACCCTAAAACCTCCACCTGTTCCACCAGCACCGGCTCCAACGGTGCCGAGGCTGTTGGAGGAGGAACCATAGTAGGGAGGTGGACCATCGGCTCCAAAGCCGAATGGGCTGGAGCCGAAACTAGCTTTTGGAACACAGGAGACTGGAAGAGTCTTAGGAGTACCCTGTCGATGTCCGAATCAGACATCTTGGATGATCTGGACGATACCGATCGGGTCCGAACCGATTTCTCCATCGGCTCCAAAGGACTAGGGGACCGGCTCCAAATGGATTCTATAATTATTGGCTCCGAGGGAGATCTCAAGGTAATTTCCCTCGGTGCCGACGAGGACTTCGGCTCCGAAGGGGAAGAGTCTGAGCCGGCAACCCTCATCGGCTAAAATATCAGTGGAGCCGATGAAGGTGACCCGCATCTCGATGCCCCAGTCCTCGGCTCCGAAACCAGAGGGGTCGAGTCTGGAGGCATCGAGGCAGACTGTTCGCCTCGGCTCCGAAGTCCGTGGAGCCGATGGAGAAGTCTGCCTAGGTTTTTTGGCAGTCGGTTCCGACTGACTGGTCGGAGCCGACGCTTTCTTCTTTTTTGAAGGAGAGGGAGAGGAAGATAAAGCCTCCTCGAAGGATGGCTTAATTAACCCCTTAAGGATTAATTTGTTTTTCCTCTCCTGGAGGACCCTTGATGAGAAGGCGTGACACACGCTACATGATTCTTGTAGGTGCTTGGCGCCTAAGCAGTAGACGCACGAGGAGTGGTCGTCCGTTATGGACATCTTATAACCACACCTCATGCACTTTTTAAACCCGGAGGGTCTATGCTCTTTGGACATGACTAATTTAGAAAAAAACACACCTGTCTAAAGAGAAATACACCAAAACTTAATGGTTTAAGAACAAAAAATATAAAGTTTTTTTTTTATATAACCACAATACAGTTGTACAGAAAAAAACACACAGAAAGAGAGAGTCAAGACCCTCTAACTTAAACGGGTACTTGACCCACAAATAAAACACTATGATAGCAAATAGCAACAGGGGAAGGCCCCTCTAACTAAAACGGGAAACCTTTCCTTGACGAAAAACACAAATTACTCAACAGAACTGTTCAATACACACTCGTATCACAACAATAGCTGTTAAAACAGCTTTTGGGTTCAAAGCAAGCAAATTCCTGACAGGAAAAGCCTAAATAAATTAGTACTTAGCCCAGCCAAGTTGAGACCACGTCTAAGCTTGTAAGCGGCAAATGAGATCTGGGGGATTAGTGGTGGTGCATCCTGGGATAAGAAATAGCTCAGCCAATAAGAGGCCTCGCTCTATAGCATAGCATGCCGAGTCGGAGCCGAGGGATCGGCTCCGAGCCCATCAGTACAGAATGTAGGCGAGATAGGATCACATAACATCCAGAAGCTCATCGAAGGGTGGAGATACCCAGGAGGTGGAGGGCTGAGCACCAAAGGTCTTCAGGAAGACCGACTCCTCTTCGGAGGGGGCTTTGGATGGCCAGTCACCTCTTTGCTTCAAAATCTCTAGGATGTCAGAGAAAGAAACATCCTCAGAGGATGACTTAGGGGACCCCTCTGATTCCTCGAGGTCAGTGTCTGACATGAGAGACTCATCCTAGGAATCTATGTGCTTCCTCTTGCACGTTTTCTTTCTGGGTGGCTCCTCAGGCAAAAACTCTGAGGGACCCTCAGAAATATGGGAACCACTCGTGGGGGTACCCTGAAGCTTTGGGGCTAAGCTGTCCAGAGATAGATGGCGATCAGAGACCTGCACCGGTGTTGTAGGGGACAGAGTGACCGACCTGTATGATGCCGCTGACGACCTGGCCAGCGAGCTCCGCATGGCCTCAAAGGCTGGTCCTCCTGGATCCGAAGAATGACCAGCCTCCAAAGCCGAGACAGGAGTCAGGCTTCCCCATGCCGAAGCACCGAGAGGGACACTAGGAACCAAGAGGTGTACCGAAGCCTCTCCCTCAGGTCTGACCTATGAATCCTGAGTCCTGAACCCCGTGGACTGCGCCGAAGGGGTCAGAGCTGATGTCGGAAACGATAAGCCAGGAGGGGCTGTAGTAACCAACCTAGGGACATCACACGGAGCCGAGCACTCCAGCTCCGAAAGCTGAGATGTGCTCGGAGGAGGAAGTATCGATGTAGGTTGAGGGACCAGCTTCGGACCCGACTGGGTCAGAGCCGATAAGAATTTAGCCAGTACCGGTGACTGAAGAAGTCTCTGCACCACTCTATCGACGTCCACATCCGATAAGGTCCTGGAAGATTTGGAGGATAGGGAGGGAGATCGAGACCTCCTCTCTGAAGGGGACCTGCGAGGAGGAGATACCGGCCTAATGCTAGGCAACCGGCTCCAAACAGGCTCAAAGAAAATTGGAGCCAAAGCAGGTTCCATAACCACTGACACTACCTGCGGCCCCGAGGACAATGGAGCCGAGGATGTCGATGAAGATTTTGCTATTTTCTCCGGCGGCTCTGAGGATACTGATGGAGCCGGGGATCGCTTTTTTGCCTTGGAAGATTTTGCCTTAGAGATGGAAGCACTCTCCAGACCCTCCTTGAAGGAGGGTTTCAGAAGTCCCTTCAAAATCAATTTGTTCTTCCTTTCCTGAAGAACACGCGGGCTAAAGGCATGACAAAAAACTACACTATTCCTGGAGATGAATCGCTCTCAGACAGTGCACACAAACAGAGTGTCCATCAGTGATGGACATCTTATAACTGCATTTGGAGCACTTCTTGAAGCCCGAGGGCTTATGCTCCTTAGTATCTTTGGACATAGTTACCACCAACAGCAAGTAACTAACTCAAAAAAGACCAACGGTCAACAGCCACAAGCACGGGAACAAGCCAAACAACAACAGAAAACTGCAAACACCTCTAACTCAAACGATCTTTATACACAAATACAAGGGGGAGAACTAATCCCTCTAATTTAAATGGTTTTAGTTCAAAGGAACGATTTAGCACAAAAGGAAAGCAAGGAGACAGGACTAGGTCCTCTAACTGAAATGGGCCTAGCCTGTTGGAAACAGCTAGTGGGATACCACAGAATACACTGTAAAGAAAACACAACTTTTCCACAATACAGTCAAGAACACACATAATAGCTATTAAAATAGCTTTTTTGCAAAAAACTTCTCTGATATAAGAAGAAAAGGGTACTTAGCCACAGCCAAGAGCGAGACCACGTCCGAGCTACACGAGGGGCAAATGAGATCTGGGGATAGAGAGCAGTGCAGCATGGGATACCATCTTAGCCCAGCCAATAGAAAGACTTCAAGCTAAAAAGTATGGCCGAGTCGGAGCCGACATTCAGCTCCGAACCCACGGGTAAGAATGTAGGCGAGACTGGACTATATAACATCTATTAACTCTCACACACACACACGCACACACACACACACACACACACACACACACACACACACACACACACACACACACACACACACACACACAAAATGCTCTATTAGGATAAGGAATGAATTAAAACAGTTTACAACTCTAAGAAAAGAGAAAAAATAGACCAAAAGTAAAAAATTGGAAGAAACTTAGCCTGAGCCAATGAAATGCAATCTAGATCCAGCAAAGCAGCAAAAGAGATCTGGGGAACTCTCACCAGGCATCATGGGATAGGGTGTAGCCTCAAGCCAGTGGAAGCTCTCGAACTTTAGTATTATGCCAAGTCGGTACCAATGCTCATTTCTAAACCCAACTCTCAAGAATGAAGGCAAAATGGGACACCATAACATCATTTGTTGCAGGGAAAGTCTGACTTGGAATGAGTTAATTTTCAGTGGAGGCCTGTGGAGAAATGCTCCAGATGCATGTCTTTGTAATGTGGGGGGAAACCGGACAACCTCTTACTGTGAGGTGATAACATAAACTGCTGCATCACTGTGCCATCCATACATGAAATCTTCTGGGAAATAAAAATACTCTAAAGTGTAGAATAAATAATCCAGCTAATCATATCCCAGGCTTTTTGTAAATGAAGACCTATTACAGCATTACCAGATGCTCAGGTAAGAGCCGCCCTCTCCAAAGCAAAAAACACAGCATCAATGGGACCAGACGGTGTCCCGGGCTGCGTCCTACATGAACTCCAAGAAGAGCTAAACCCAAACATAAAACTACTGTTCAATCTCAGCCTTACTACAGGATATGTGCCCAAAGAGTGGCGTACAGCAACAGTGGTCCCTCTCCATAAAGGTGGTGCCTCAACGGATCCTGGAAACTATCGCCCCATAAGCCTGACTAGCTTGGTCTGCAAAGCTATGGAAAGGATCATCATGGACCTCATAAATAAAGATATTGGGGACCTACAGACACTGGATCCTACCCAGTTCGGCTTTGTTAAGGGCAGATCCTGCCTCTTAAACCTGGTTGATTTCTTTGAAACAGTCACCAAGGCCATTGACGAGGGAAGGTGGTCCACACAGCCTACCTGGACCTCGCAAAGCCTTCGATACAATACCCCACTCAGGCATTATAGATAAGCTCACCAGCTTAAATATAAACCCCTATGTCACTAGATGGATTGCAAACTGGCTCAAGGACAGAACCCACATGGTTAGAATTGCTGGAGCCATGTCAGATTCCAAACCAGTTACAAGTGGTGTCCCACAAGGCTCAGTCCTGGGACCTCTCTTGTTCGGTATATATTTCTCGGAGGTACAGGCCAACACGGAAGGACTGTGGCTGACCAAGTTCGCAGATGACTGCAAACTGGGCGCCATAATCGACTCTCCAGCCAACACAAGCATCCTCCAAAAGGGCCTCATAGAAACAGACAACTGGTGCCAGAACCATGGCCTCAAGCTAAATGCCAAAAGTGTATAGTCATCCCTTTGGCAAAAACAAAGTGCCACAAATTACCACATAGGTGGTAATCCATTAAGTACAGAAGAAGTAATTAGGGACCTGGGGACCCAAGTTGATAGCAATCTCTCATTTGACAACCACGTGGTCAAAGTGGTTAGAAAAACATTTTATATAGCCCACCTAATCATGAAGGGATTTACATCTAGATCAGGGGAGGTCATCGTGCCTCTTTACTCATCCCTCATCAGGCCCATAATTGAGTACAATGCCCCTTTTGGGATGTACCTTACCAGACACCTGCAGCAACTGGAAAGACCCCAAAAGTACCTCACCAAGAGGATAAAAGGGCTCAAACAGATGCCATATGCTGCCCGGTTAAAGAAACTCCAGCTCTACTCAGTGGCATACCGCCTGTTCAGAGGTGATCTGTGCCTGACGTATAAAGCCATGTCCAACTGGAATTAATGGACATGCTGCACCTCAGAAAATCCAAATCCCATCAAGCTACACGCTCGAGAGACTTGAACCTCAGCAGTGAAATAAATAGGACATGCTGGAGGGACAGATTCATAACCCAGAGGCTCCCTTCACTCTGGAATAAAATCCCAGTCCAGGTTAGGCAGAGTCCCTCACTGACTCTCTTCAAGAGGAATCTTGATGAGTGGATGGGAGATCATAGGTTTACCCCAGGTATCACTTCTGTGTCACTGTTAGACAGAGGCACAGTATACTAACCTCGAAAAAGGGCATAGCAAAATAAATTTAAAATGGGTGGCGAAAGCCAAACACATTCTGGCTAGGCTTATAAATGCCCTAGGGCAGATAGCCTAGTATGAACCTATGAACCTATGAAGTCTCTTCCTGTTTAAATTTATAATTTAAAAGTGTAATTATTATGTTAGTATTGTCATAAGTTTGTCTGTTAATTATGAATCCTATTTGAGCCATGTGTTTTAATGCTTCTGTTTTTTTGCCAAAACTGAGGTGAAGAGTTTATAAACTATACGTAGTAAGGAAATATGCCTGTAAGAAGAAATTAAATCCTTTTCTTTACCTTGTTTGAAATTATGAAAGATCAAAGCATATTTCCATGATGTTGGTGGGGGTGGGGGAAGTCTATATTAAGAGAAAGGCTTTATGAATTAGGTATATGCAAAAAAAAAATAAAGCTGTCTTACCATAACGTTCCATTTGTGTTGTTCATCTTCTTCCATTCATCACTGATGGGACCGGTTCCGAGCCCTCAGAACCGAGTCGGCCTAATACCAAGCTCGCGTACACCAACAACTCTCAAGCTAAGCTGCTACCCACAATACCCTTCTCCCAGTTACCTCAGATCGAGTTTGCATGAAACATATAGAAGTAAAAGCAGAGTCCATTTCTGTGCAAAAACCCAGAAAACACCACAAGGACCCATAAGATCCACCAGGAGCCTTTGGTGGGGGACGGAGGGTTGGTTGTGATGAATGGAAGAAGATCAACACAGATGGAACGTTATGGTAAGACATAACTTCTTTATCTGATATTGTTAATCTTCTTCCCATTCATCACTGAAAAACTTGGGTGGCCCTTATGGAAGAACATTCCTGAGTACCATTGAGCCAAAGGCCGCTCTTCCCCTGGAGACCATATCCAACTTGTAATGTTTGATGAAAGTGTGAGGTTTATCCCAAATGGCTGCTGCGCAAATGTCATCCATAGAGGCTCTGGAGTGAAAAGCAACAGAAGTTGCTATAGCTCTCGTTGAATGTGCTTTGATATTGTCAGGTTTAGGCTCATTTGCACATGAATATGAAAAGGCAATACAATCTCTGAGCCATTTTGATAAAGTGACTTTTGATACAGCATATCCTATTTTTGGTCCAGAGAAGGAAATGAAAAGTTGATCTGACTTGCGGATAGATTTAGTCCTATCCAAGTAAAAACGTAGTTGTCTATGTACGTCCAGTGAATGTAGACAGTATTCTCCTTTATTGGAATAGTTTGGGAAAAACACTGGGAGTTCAATGGATTGGTTTACAGAGAAATCAGACATCACTTTGGGGAGAAAAGATGGATTAGTACGTAGTGATACTCTGTCTTTATGAAAAATTAAATATGGGCTCTTGATGCATAAGGCTTGTAATTCTGATATCCGTCTAGCTAATGTGACAGCCACCAAAAATAGAGATTTCCATGACAGTAATTTGAGGTTACATTTTGCAGCAGGCTCAAAAGGGGGTAAAGAGAGAGACTGTAGTACTAGGGAGAGATTCCATGCCTCTAAAGGACGCCTGATTGGAGGTCTGCTATGAAACACTCCTTTGAGAAAGGTCTTGCATAGGCGGGTGGAGCTAAGTGGAATTCCCTCTAAACCGTTACGAAAATTGGAAATAGCTGCTCAATGGACTTGAATGGTAGAAGCTGATGCTCCATTCTCAAAAAGCTCAGAAAGGTATTGAAGTATAACAGAGACCGGAGCTGAAAAGGGGGCTAGCATCTGTTCTTTAGACCAAAGAGCAAACCTTTTCCATTTATCTCTGTAAAGTTTTCCGGTGGATGGCTTATGGGAGGCCAGAATAATATCCTGAACAGGTGAGGAAAGGGTTTCCTGCCTGGCAACTAACAGAAGTGGAGAAACCAAGCTGTCAGCTTGAGAGTGGACAGATTTGGGAGAGTCAACCCTTGGGGGTGAGAAATTAAGTCTGGATGAGTGTCCAGGATCCATGGAGGTTTTAACAGGTGAGGCCAGAGGAAGGGGAACCACACTTGGTGAGGCGAGAATGGGGCAATTAGGATCACCTTGCATCTCAACTGAATTGCTTTCTTCAAAAATAGGTTTTTCAAGGGAATTGGAGGATAAGCATAGAGGAGACCCATGGGCCAATCGTGAGTCAGAGCATCTCTCGGGGACTCCCCCTCTGGGGGAAAGAGGGCAAAGAAGCTGCTGCATTTGTTGTTCACAGGAGAAGTGAAGAGATCACAGCAAGGCTGCCACCATCGGCTGAAAATTTCTGCCATCACTGGATTGAGAGACCACTCATGTGGAATGAGGATGAATCTGCCAGTTCACAATCACGTTGGAGCTCCCTGGGATATGCATTGCTATAAGAAAGCGGTTGGAAGCTATTGCCCAGTGCCAAATTCTCATGGCCTGTCGACACAGGGGGTAGGATTTGGTTCCTCCTTGTTTGTTTATGTAACGGACTACTGACATATTGTCTGACTGAATTGCACTCATTCCCGATAGAAGGAGCAGATGTAATGCTTGCAACGCCAACGGCACCGCTCTCAACTTCAGAACATTGATATGCAGGTTGGCCTCTAAGCTGGACCACGTGCCTCAGACTGTCTTTCCCTGAAAATGGTCCCCCCACCCTATCAGGGAAGTGTCCGTGGTCACCGTGGCATTGGGTTGAGGAGTCTGAAAGGGGCGACACCAAATTTCTGCGTCTGGCCTCATCCACCAGAGGAGATCTTGCTTGCAAGAGTTGGTAATGAGGATCTGTGAGTTTAGGGGGTGGAGATTTGCCAACAATTGGGACAATAGGAGCTATTGTAACAGTCTCATGTGTAATCTTACCAGAGGAACAATTGGAATGGCCGCAGCCATGGACCCCAGAGCCTGGAGAACTTCTCTTGCTGACACCTTTCTTTGACAGAGTATCACGCGTACTTGCAATCTTAATCTCTGAAGCCTGTAAGCTGGTAGAGATACCAGGCATGTTCGAGTATTGAAAACTGCCGCTATAAATTCCAGCTGTTGGGTAGGTTGTAAACTGGATTTCTCCCAATGAACTGTGATGCCTAGGGACTTTGCTAGGGAGAGTGTGTAATGGAGGGCCATGGTCAGAAGATGCTTGGTGGGGGCAGAAAGGAGCCAAATTTCTAAATATGGAAACACCTGATATCCTTGAAGTCTCAGATGAGCTGTTACCACTGCTAGGCATTTTGTGAACATTCTGGGGGCCGTCGAGAGACCAAATGTCAGGGCTCGGAACTGGTAATGATTGGCTCCTAGCCCGAAGCAAAGGAGACTCCTGGAGCATTTGTCCATTTTGATGTGGTAATATGCATTCCGGAGGTCTATCGAGCACATCCAAACATCTTCCCGTAAAAAAGGGAGAATGGATTGAATAGTGACCATGCAGAATTTGGTTTGAACCACTGACTTGTTTAGATGGCTGAGATCCAGAATGGGTCTCCAGTCCCCAGTCTTTTTTGGCACCAAAAAGAATCTTGAGTACAAAACGGATCCACATTGGTCTGGGGGGATTGGTTGGATTACTCTTTTTTGACACAGCTTTCTTAACTCTGAAGCCGCTTCTTCCCTTTGACTGGGTGGAACATCGGGAAGGTTCTTTGTAGGTTTTGGACGGGATGCTAGAGGGATGTAGTAGCCTCAGGAGATTATTCTCTGCACCCACCAATCTTTTGTAATAGAGCATCAGGCAGTTTTGTTGCAGAGAAAAGGGAGCCCCCGACTGCTTCCAGAGGAAAGCAATCAAGCAACGCTTCAAAAGCGTTGATAAGACCGCCCGGAGAAAGAATTCCTGGAGTCTTGATTTCAGGGACCCCCCCCTGCCCCTAAAGGGGCGTCTTCCACCATTGGAACCCCCTCTGCCTCTTGGGGAATCCTCACCACGTGAATTACAGAAAGGACCTTGAGATTTTTAGTGCCATATTTTCCCACTCCTCTGGTTCCTGGAAAAAGAACGTTGGGGCTTGGAAAAATGTAGGCCAATGACAGACAAGGTCTTTCTATCCTGCTTGCACTTGGCCAGTGTGTCCTTTACTTTAGAACTAAACAAGGAAATGGTTCAATAGGGGCATTCAAAAAGGAGGACGAGGTCACAGATTCACATCCAGGCATGAGTCCTCATGACTATGCCTGCACCTGCAACTCTAGCCACCCCTTCAGTTGTGTGGGAGAGCAACCCCATGGACGAGTTGGAGACACACTCAAGGGTGACAAGTTGATATGCAACCTTGTCTCGTGCCCCATCAGAAACTTGACCTGCGAGGGCTCCAGGAAGTTCGGAAATCAGATCTCTTTTGGGGTCTCGTGAAATGTGCCAAGTAGTTCAGGGACCTGACTGCAAAGGTCACTGAAGAAAAAACTCCCTTCCCTTGTCTGTCCACAGCCTGGGACTCTCTGTTGAGCAGGTGAACAGTAGGACCTTCTTCCACTAGATCCTTTTTAGTGGCCGCCGCCACCACCATAGCATCAACTGGCAAGCCTCTAGACCAGTGGGGGTGCTCCTATGGTGGGGAAAGAATCTTATCTGGTCTCCAGGGAATGGCCTCAATAGAATCAGGGTTCTTCCACGCATGCTGCATGACAAGCTGCACTAACTCGTCAGCAGGTGGGGTCACCCAAGAGGTAGAAGGCCGAGAGCGAAAAGCCTGCAGGAAGATGGACTCCTCCGAGGAAGGATTAGAGGGCTTCCAGCCACCCCTCTGTTTCAATATTTCCAGGATGTCTCCAAAGGAGACATCATCAGGGAGTGACCATAGGGACCCCTCCCCATCATTGTAGTCCGTATCCTCTGTGAGAGACTCTTCAGGAGAGTCCATGTGTTTCCTCTTACATGCCTTCTTCCGAGGAGGTTCTTCAGTGGGGATATCTGAGGAAGACTTGGAAGAATGGGTACCATGAACTGG
This sequence comes from Protopterus annectens, assembly GCF_019279795.1. Taxonomy (NCBI): domain Eukaryota; kingdom Metazoa; phylum Chordata; order Ceratodontiformes; family Protopteridae; genus Protopterus; species Protopterus annectens. Next base: position 855,405,189 of record NC_056744.1, on the reverse strand, counting down.
GGTTTCCTGAGGCTTCTGCTCTCAGTGTCCTGGGGAGATGGCCTATGGTAGCTGTAGCTCAGAGGGAGCAGGGAGAAGTTCTGATGTAGGAGGAGCACTTCCGGAAGCAAGCACCCATTCCATCACCAGAAAGCAGGCCTGCCCGAAGAGGAATGGGAGCCAGGAACCGAGTAGGACAATCTTGGAACCGGGGTCACACCCCGCTCCGTCAGACCTGCTCCCAGGGATGGAGCCTCAAACAAGATCGGGGCAGGCGTTATCCCCGGATCCGAGGAAGGAACTGATAAAAAAACTTAGAACCGTGCTCAGAACCAAGGACTCCACCCCCCCAACCATGAGTCTGAGGAAAGGACGGTTCCAATGGAACCGAAACCCAAAGAGGTGGCCTTGAGAGTCACTGATGGTGCTGAGGAATTGGTTTCCACCAAGGACGTCAGAGCAATGGGCTTCGGAACCGACGAATCTGAAGGAGGAGTATATGTTCATAGAATCATAGGTTGGTACTAGGCTATCGGCCATAAGGCATATGCAAGCCTAGCCATAACAATTCCCTGGAATTTTTTTCCCCACAATATTTACTTCTCTGGGCCCCTGTCTAGCAGGGTGACTGACATGATCCCCGGGGTGAATTTCCTATCTCTCATCCAATCATCAAGGTTCCTTTAGAAGAGGGCCAAAGAGGTGCTCTGCTTGACATGTATAGGCAGTCTGTTCCAGAGTATGGGTAGTCTCTGGGTCAGGAATCTATCCCTCCAGCATGTTTTGTTCAATGTGATGATAAGGTTTAGATCCCTGGAGCATGTGGCTCTGAGGGATTGGGATTTCTTTAAGTGGAGCATGTCCAACAGCTCAGGGTTTGACATGGCCTTGTATGTTAAGCAGAGATCACCTCTGAGTAGACGATATGCCACAGAGTATAGCTGGAGTTTTTTTAGACGATCAGCATATGGCATCTGCTTTAGGCCTGTGATTCTTTTAGTGAGGTATTTCTGTGGCCTTTCCAGCTGTTGCAGATGTCTTGTGAGGTACATCCCAAATGGGGCATTATACTCTATAATGGGTCTAATGAGGGATGAGTACAGTGGGACAATGACCTCCTTTTTCTGGATGAAAAGCCCTTAGTGATGAGGTGTGCCACATAGAAGGATTTCCTGACTGTTTTGGTGATGTGGTTATCGAAAGTGAGACCACTGTCCACTTGTGTCCCTAAGTCTCTCATCACACTTTCGATGTTTAGTATCCTGCCACCTATGTGGTAGTTCATGGGTACATGTTTTTTTCCAAAGGGGATGACTATACATTTCTTGGCATTAAGCTTGTGCCCGTGGTTCTGGCACCAGGCATCTGTTTCTGTACGGCCCTTTTGTAGAATATCCACATCATTTGGGCTTTCAATAATGGCTCCTAGTTTGCAGTCATCTGCAAACTTTGTTAGCCAGAGTCCCTTAATGTTGGCCTGTACTTCAGCGAAGTAGATGCCAAACAAGAGTGGTCCCAGGAATGAACCCTGAGGTACTCCACTTGTCACTTGTCTGGAGCTGGATTTGGAGTTGACTACTTTTACATTCTGGGTTCTGTCAGTAAGCCAGTTGGCAACCCATCGAGTGACATAGGGATTTATGTCCAGCTTAGTAAGTTTATCTATGATTCCAGAGTGGGGGATGGTGTCGAAGGCCTTGGCGAGGTCCAGATAGGCTGTATGGACCTCCTTACCCTCGTCCACAGCTCTGGACACTGATTCGAAGAAGTCAATCAGATTCAGGAGACAAGATCGGCCCTTCACAAACCCAAACTGGGTGGGGTCCAGTGTCTGGAGAATGCCAATGTCTTTGTTTATATGTTCCATGATAATGCGTTCCATGCCCTTACAGATCAGGCTTGTCAGACTGATGGGACGGTAGTTCCTGGGATCCAAGGTGGATCCTCCCTTGTGGAGTCGGATAATTGTAACTGTGCACCACTCAGTAGGCACGAAGCCTGAGGTGAGGCTATAATTAAACATGACACTTAGGTCCAGATAGGCTGTATGGACCTCCTTACCCTCGTCCACAGCTCTGGACACTGATTCGAAGAAGTCAATCAGATTCAGGAGACAAGATCGGCCCTTCACAAACCCAAACTGGGTGGGGTCCAGTGTCTGGAGAATGCCAATGTCTTTGTTTATATGTTCCATGATAATGTGTTCCATGCCCTTGCAGATCAGGCTTGTCAGACTGATGGGACGGTAGTTCCTGGGATCCAAGGTGGATCCTCCCTTGTGGAATCAGATAATTGTAACTGTGCGCCACTCAGTAGGCACGAAGCCTGAGGTGAGGCTATAATTAAACATGACACTTAGGTGTGGTGCCAGTTCATTTTGTAGTTCATGTAGTACACTGCCTGGGATGTCATATGGTCCCATGGGTGCTGTATTCTTAGCTTTGGAGAGTGCTGTTTCTACCTGTGTGGCTGTGATTATCGGAATTTGGCAATCTTTTGGTATTGAGATGGGCCCTTTAGGGGGTGAAGTTGGTACTAAATCGATCTGCCAGGATATTGGCAATATCCTTGGGATCAGTATATTTAATGCCATTCTGTTGTAGTGAAGAGCAGATCTGAGCATTGCCATTTAGATTCTTGACATAACTATAGAATGCCTTGTGGTTGTCTTTGGAATCTTTGGCAATTTTATTTTCGTAACTAGCTTTTGAGGATTTTATGAGGGATCTCAGCTTCTTACTGAGGCTGGTGAGAGAGTTTTTTGCATCCTGGGATTTTCCTCTTTTCTGCAACAGTTTCTTCTTTCTGTTGTATAGTTTGTTTATAGCAGGGGACCACGAGATTGGCTTCCTTTTTTTGGAGAAGTGCATCTTGGTTCTATTTGGGATGGCACGATTCATGCATGAGTGGATGTGCTCATACAGTGCCTTAGTGCAGGATTCTGCAGTCGAACTTCCAGATCCTGTCTGCGTGGGTGTTGTGAAGTTTGTCACTTCTGACTTCAGTAGCATGAAGTTGGCTTTGGAGAAGTTTTTTAAGGAGGTTTCCTTACTGGGGGGTGGGGGTGGGATGTGGATGTCAAGAGTGATTTGCTTATGGTCAGATCTGACCAATGAGGGGGTGACCACTGGTGTGGAGCATCTATCTTTCATGTTGGTAATGACCAGGTCTAGGATATTGGAGCCCCTGGTGGGACAATGGATTAGTTGATCCAGGGCGTTGGAATTTATGAATTCCAAGAACCGTTGGGAAAAGGAGTTGGTACCCAAGTAGTTTTCCCAATTAATGTCAGGGTAGTTGAAATCACCTAGTATTAGGGTGTTTGGTTGTATCTTAATATTTTCCAGTATGTTTAGGAAGGTGTAGTGAGAATCCTGGGGTATGGTGGGGGATCTGCAGCAAGCTACAATTTTGATTGCAGTCTTACCTAGTGTTAGTTGCACATGAAGAATTTCGGATGCATTGTGTTGGGCAACTAGCCTGGAGGTGTGAATATCCTTGGTGAATATGGACACTCCTCCACCTTTAGTGTTTCAGTCTTGGTTTTGTGGCCGAAAAGTGTGGTAAGAATTGTAGCCTGGTATTGCAGGGGTGCTCTCTGGAGCCTTGAACCAGGTCTCAGTCACTGCACAGATATTGATGTTCTCCATTTTCAGGAGTGCCTCGAGAGAGTGCATTTTGAGGTTTAGACTTCTAGCATTGAGTAGCATTACCTTCAGATTTTGCATGCTTGTATCTGTTACGGTGGTGGTTTTATCCTTTGAACCTTGCCTAAAACAGGCACTATAGGGGTGGCAAGAGCTTTAGCCAGTAACCTGAATCCCAGGGGTGACAGGTGCAGACCATCTCTCGCAAAGCATCGTGGTTTGTCGATCATGTCTTCCCAGGCAGACAAATACTGGATCCCCTTTGAATGACACCAGAAGCTTAGCCAATTGTTGAAGTCAATCATTTTGTCCTTATACTGTGGTATCATTCTGGGTGAAGGCAGGATGCTACTCAGGGCTAGGGTCATACCTGACTGGGTCACATGATCCAAGAGCTCTTCCATGTCTCTTTTCATGTAGTCCAGGGAGGTACGTCTCAAGTCATTTACTCCAGCATGGGCAATGACAGAGTCATATTTGTACTTGTTGTGGAGTGACTTGAGTGCATGCGTTATGTGGCAGATCCTGGCACCAGACAGGCAGCTGACTGTAATTTTCTCCTTGTTCAGCCTGGTGAGTGGGACATCAGTGTGCCTGACTATAGAGTCACCTATGACTAAAGTGTTGGGCACATTGTCTTGCCTTAGGGGCTGTTGTTGGGTGGCACACTGGTGTTGTGAGCTATGTGTCACTTTGGTTGTGACTGGTGTTTGTTTGCGTTCGCTCGGAGGTCCTTGTTGCTTGGGCAGGTTAATGTTAAGGGCCTCCGCATATGTGGGTTTAGTGTTGCTATGTGTGGGAGTTGATGGTGTGGGTTTTGAAGGGCTATGTGTTGCTAGAGGTGTAATGCAGGTGTTAGTCTTCTCGTCTTGACTGTCTAACACAGTCTTGACCGGAGAGAGCATTGCTTCCAGTTTGACTATGTAAGTGCACCTCTCGCAGGTTGTAGTGTTGGGTGGTAGGAGGAGAGGATTGTCTGTGTACATGAGGCAGTTGCCGCATTGCCCCAGTATGCCCAGATTCACTAGGTGGACAGGAGAAACCACCGGAAGCTGACCCTTGGACATGCCTGTTTAGGTGCTTTTTTGTAAGGTTTAAGAGCTGTTTTCCCTTACCTTTGCAAGGTACTTTGCAATTGTAGGCTGTTTAGTGCCTATAATTAATTTCTCCTTATTGAGAAGGAGATATGAGTGCTTGTATCAGGTTCAGGCTTCCTAGTGCTTTACAGCAGGTTCTAGAGCAAGTGCTAGTCACAGGGGTTCAGATTTTAGTGCTACTACTGAGAAACCAGCTAGTTTTAAGGGAAAATTTGAAGCGCAGATTTTCTGGCACCTGGAATAGTTTAACTGTAGCCTCGTAGTGCTGCACGATGTGAAAAATGTGCAGACACACGTGTTTTTAAGCCAGAAAGTTGAAAGGGATAGAAATCAGCCCAAAAAGGCTAATAAAATTACAATTTCAGAGCTGGAAACCACTCCTCTAGCATTAGATAGGCAGTACAATGCTCACCAGTCCCACTGGTAGGCAGTAGGACTTCCCTCTGCCACAGCAAGGTCTGGATAGCTCTGAGCACAGAAAATAAAGTCCTGAGACAAGCAAGGCCTGGGATATGGACTGGCTAGAAAAGGTGGGAAACGAGCAAACAAGATAGTATATATATACATTTTTTGTTGAAACAGGCTAAACAATGCAACAATACAGTAAATAAACACAGAAAAGTCTAACACACTTGAGTGTGTAGTCCTAAACAGTAAATGCAATTAAAACTCTACAAAATTAGCAATTTAAAACTTTTTAAATGAAGCAAGGCAAGTGCACAACTGAAAAACGATTTAAGTGGCAGTAATACAGCGGAATAAGTAGCTAGTCTACATATACAGAGAAGTCTATAAATACAGAAAAGCAGCTAAAACACACAAACCCTTCAGATGCAGTGCAATCTACAGTACTTGAGTTGCAGCAATATTAAAACAATTACAGTTATAATAAATGCTCTAAAATACACTCTATATTTCCAAAATGTTTGAGAAGCACAGTCAGAACATAAGGAAATTCAGGCAAAAAAAAAAAATGTTTTTGAAAGGGAAAAAGAAACAGAAGGCCTTATCAAATGGTCTCTCTGTATTACGTAGAATGAGCTAATGACACTAGACTGGGAGGAGTGTCCCAGATCAGATTTACAGTAGGGGTGCGCAACTGCAAAGCCACCAAGTATAACACAAGACACAAACACGGAGGGTGGGTGGGGACACTAAAGCTATTAGCCTACAAAGCACTAGAGAAAGCCTCAAAATGAAAGTTATTTGTAAAGATACAGAATGTTTTAACTGCAAACAAATCAGTTACCCATGCAGATTTCAATAAAAGTGCTGTATATAAATTGCTAGAACAATAAACTGTATAAATAATCGAAAAAAAACAGGATACTTATATATCTCAGCTAAGAATTGGAGTTCACACCTCTCATCCACTCTGCTCAGTGTGTATAGACAGAAACTCTCTCAAAGTTAGGGCTTAAATACCAGAAGAATAACTTTTTTTTTTTTTTTTTACAAAAACACAAAAGAACTAGCCCCCACTAGCCTGCAGCTATTAGCCTACAAAGCACTAGAGAAAGCCACAAAATGAAAGTTATTTGTAAAGCTACAGAATGCTTTAACTGCAAACAAATCAGTTACCCGTGCAGATTTCAATAAAAGTGCTGTATATAAATTGCTTGAACAATAAACTGTATAAATAATCGAAAAAAAAACAGGTTACTTATATATCTCAGCTAAGAGTTGGAGTCCAATTCTGGTAGCAAAAGACCCAAACCCCGAAGTGGGATGAGTCTTAGGAACATTTGTTATCCCTCTGGCTGTCAACAGCTGATCCAGCAGGTGCACCACATCGAATTCAAAAAGATTCCTAGTGGACCTCATGGACACTCCTGAAGGGGAGTCGTGTCGGTCTAGAAGGGGTTGTACGTTTGGCCTAAGAATGGGACCAATAAAGGGGAGTACCGGGTCTGTGGTGTTTGAGTTATCAGCACCGTAGTCTCTAACTTGGAGACAGATAATAGAGGAATCATTGGCTTTGAGAAGGGACTCGGTGCCGGATAAGGCACTTGGAGTCGAGGTTATTATTGGTTCCAAAGGAATTGTCAAAACCACTTTTGGTGCAGTAAAAAGTGAAGTCGGTGCCATAACTATTGTTAAGAATACCCAAGTGCACTCGACTAGTAACACTGAACAGCAGAACCAGATCCGCAGACTCGAGCCAGAGAAGATGAACCAAACAGTTAATATTCCAATGATTTATTCACAATAAAAAACTCTTGTAAAAAACGATATACAAAGCTCTAGCAGACAGGGTTAAGCACTTTCATCTGATACATCCCAGACTTCATCAGAACCAATTAGCTCCTTAATTACATTGAATTTATACTAGTTTTGGCGCCAATAATTTTATTCATTAAAATACTTATTGATTTATTATCCTGCTATATAGTTTCTGATGTAAAATTATATGTGTATATAAAATAATTGTGTATATAAAATATTTAAATCTGTTCCATACAAACCATCCCTTCCTAAATATTTCATAAATGTTGTACTAAATTCTTTTATTGTTCACAAAATTCATAATGATAAATGTATAAATATGAATGTCTTACAAAAACTTATCGAATATAACTGGGGGCACTGTGCTAATGCATACCATTTAACTTGTCCCTAAGGGAATAACAGATATAATGCTTAAGCTGCAATAACTGTACTACTGTTCATTTGCTATGAAATTCAGACCTATATTGGTACTGATGTGCCAAAATCTACTTACAAATGAACACCACTTTAATTCAAAACCAAGAATGGTTTTAAACTGATACTATCATTAATACCAGGTGGTGTCGTTGCATCCAAAGATATTTGCCATTTACTTTCTGCCCATGCCAAGTATGTTTTCCAATTTCCTCCTCTATCTACCACCTCTACCTGATCGATGATGGCAAAGGTGAAGGTGTGTTCCTTCCCCTTATCAATAATGTGTTTACTTAAGGCGTTCTTGGGATCTCCTTTCTTTATCCTATACAAATGCTCGTAAATACGAGTCTTGAATTTTCTCTCAGTTTTGCCTATGTAATAGGCTGAACATTTAGAGCAGGTAGCAATATATACAATGTGTTGAGTGTTACAATTCCCATTTCTACAATATATCATGGATTTTGTAACATTATCTATCTTGATTTTTAGATTGCAATTGATATACTTGCATTGGTTACATGTTCCACATCTGGTGGTACCCTTCTTTCTCATGTCATAATTACCCTTTTTACCATACTCTAACATTCTTTTCAAGTTACTACCTGTTTTGTATACGGTAATATGATTCCTTCCTACTATATGTCCTATAGAACCAGAACTGGAAATCAACTCCCAATGTTTGTTGAGTATTTCAATAACTACATTTGTGTAAGGATTGAACGTAATTACACATACTTTCCTGTCTCGTTCTGCATCGATTTTAGGGGTATTCATAAAATTTTTCCCCAATAACGGAACATATTTGTGCCCCCATTGAGCCTTAACATTGGAAATCACACTATCTAACATTCCTATGGGATATCCCCGATCCTGAAATAGTTTATATACTACATCCAACTCGATTACCATAGTCTCCCTTGTAGATGACATGCGTGCAACACGTATGCACTGTCCCTTAACAACATTTCTAAAAATGTGTAAGGGGTGGCAACTACTATAGTGTATGTAATCGTTTGAAAATGTAGGTTTTCTATAGATCCTCGAGGCAAAACCTACCCCTGTATTACTAATCCATGTGTCCAAGTAGGCTATACCTTTTTTATCTAATTGGTACGTAAACCTCAAAAAATCGGTCGTGTTGTTAAGATATTCTATAAATTGAGGTATCTTATCTATTGGACCTTTCCAAATAATGAAGACGTCGTCCAGAAACCTCGTATATAGCCTGATATATTGATAGAATTCACTGGTGAAAACATACTTGTTTTCCCACTCAAGCATAACCATATTGGCGAAAATTGGGGCGCAAGAAGCGCCCATTGCTACTCCTCGAGTCTGCCTAAAGTGTTCTCCTGAGTGGTAAATATAATTGTGGTCTAGGACAAGGCCCATCATATCAATTATAAGGTTAATTTTATCCCAACTTAAACCAGAAAACTTTGTCAGGCTGTTATAAAAATATTCCAAGCCAATAATACCCGGTATGCATGAAAAGAGATCCTGTACATCAACTGTTAAAAATGTTAGGTCTTCATCCCATACATCCATAGTCAGCTTGCTCAAGAAGTCCCATGAGTCTTTTACTAAATGAACCACTTTAGTGTATATCTGTTTCGTCCAATGGTCTATGGTAACACCTAGTTTAAAAGTTTGGGATTTAGATCCTGATATGATGGGTCTAAATGGTGGGTTTTCCAAATTTTTATGTATCTTGGGTATCCCTATTATGTGTGACATAATTGGGTATTCTGTTTTTAAATATTCATATAGCTCACTACTGATTCTATTGTCTAATAGATATTCCTCTAGTGCTAGATCAATACGCCTGTATCCAATATTGATTTGGTGTAGCGAAATCTGTTCATAATTGCCCGATTCATACAATATGTTGTGTATTTCTCTTTGGTATTGTTGGCTGTCAAATATCACAATACCTCCGCCCTTATCGGGCTTCATAATTCTAATCTCATTATTAAAGATTAATTCATCCAAGCATTTTCTTTCACCTATACTTAAATTGTCGTTATAGGTGGCTGGGCAGTTTCGGTTATACTTTATATCTCTATACAGGGTGTAAATATCTCTGCACACCATTTTCTCATATGCTGCTACTTGAGCATTCATGACAGGAATATAAGTACTTTTCTTAACTAACTGTGATTTATTAAAGTTTGCATTGTCCTTGACATCATTAAATTGTATTGCTAAATTTAGTCTTCGACAGAAAAGCTTAATCTCTTTAATAACATCAAACAAACTAAAATGCACTGTAGGAATGAATTTCATTCCTTTACTAAACACTGTCGTAATTTCCTGTGTGACTTGCAAATCAGTGTAGTTGTATTCATTAAACCCCCCATAACTGTAAGTCCTAGGATAAATCTCGGAATCATTGAAAGGCACATCCCGTATATCCTTACCATGTGTAATGTTCTCCCCTTGCATCCTACTTAATGCTGACCCATCGTTGTGCTCAGGTAGTACAGGATGTATAAGATAAATACAAGTTGGAGGGGTCATACTATCCGTTTTGCTAACATTGACTTCATTTAATATCTCCGTTGATGTTTCTTGGGAGCCGGATAGTATCTCCCCCCCTGAAAATTTTCTTCTTCATTAGCCCTGTAGTTTCTCCGTCTCCCTTTCGTTTGGACTACCTCAAAAACACCCTCATTCTCATTGTCATAATGGGGCCATACATATGCTCGACCATTTTTATATAATTCCAGATCACGTTCTATTTTATGCATTTTTCTATTAAATACATTATTCACTTTATTTTTAGCATTGAGAAACTGGTTCGAATATAAATCATACCATTGTGTAAAGTTAACATCATGTATTATTGATTCATTTAACTCTTCCACTTCCTGTAAAATGACAACTATTTTCTCATCATTACATTTTATAAGTTGTTTCATGTAAGTATACCCAAACCCATCAAACATCTTATTGAATTCAGTCACAACCTTTGAATTATACACTATACCAAGTGGTAGTTTGAAAAACCTTAGCCCCTTCGGGACTACTTGTAGCGTTAAACATTTCTCCAAATAAGAATTATCAATCCTTGCACTTCTAAGTTGTATTAATTTTTTGCCAAGTGTATAAATTTTAGTTTTGACATCATCACCCAAAGCATTAGACCCATTCCTACTGTACTTGTTCTTAGAAACAGACTTCCCCACAAAGTCATATTCATCAGCTAAAAAATCGTTTAAAACAATAGAAACATTAAAAGCACCATTATTATTTTCCCAATTGTCTCTTGTTTTGGGAAAACCAGCTCTAGGACTGGATATTTGATCTTTTGTTACAGTACCTTTTTTCAAAATATTTCCTTTGCTAGCTATAGCTGAATATGTCCGCATTTGTTTGCGCTGCTGCTTGGGACGCGCTCCCATTCTCACATTTTCTTCGTTGTTGTAAAATAAGCTGAAATCAAACGTGAAGTCAGCTTCAAGAGACACATTAGCATTTGTGTCCTTAATATCCAAATTTTGTTTGTGGCTTGATGTATTAGCCTCGCGTTGCCCGTTAGGTATCTCGCTTACGTTGCTAGTACCATCAGTGTCCACAGGCACTGCCTGTAATTCTTCAGAGTTGGTTACCAGATAAGGCTTAGCGGGATCCCCGCCCAGCGTACCAGCTTCAGATAACTTGCTTACTAGATCCAAAAGTTTGTTAACGTCAGATTGAAGCGACGTTAATTCGGAACGAAGTAATACAAACTACTCTCTACTCAATGGAGTCCCAGTTGGATCCAAATCTGCCATTATACAACTGATAAGAATACCCAAGTGCACTCGACTAGTAACACTAAACAGCAGAACCAGATCCGCAGACTCAAGCCAGAGAAGATGAACCAAACAGTTAATATTCCAATGATTTATTCACAATATAAAACTCTTGTAAAAACGATATACAAAGCTCTAGCAGACAGGGTTAAGCGCTTTCATCTGATACATCCCAGACTTCATCAGAACCAATTAGCTCCTTAATTACATTGAATTTATACCAGTTTTGGCGCCAATAATTTTATTCATTAAAATACTTATTGATTTATTATCCTCCTATATAGTTTCTGATGTAAAATTATATGTGTATATAAAAAATTGATTTCAGCTTATTTCGAATATTTTGAAAAAAGGTACTGTAACAAAATATCAAATATCCAGTCCTAGAGCTAGAGCTGGTTTTCCCAAAACAAGAGACAATTGGGAAAATAATAATGGTGATTTTAATGTTTCTAATGTTTTAAACAATTTTTTAGCTGATGAATATGACTTTGTGGGGAAGTCTGTTTCTAAGAACAAGTACAGTAGGAATGGGTCTAATGCTTTGGGTGATGATGTCAAAACTAAAATTTACACACTTGGCAAAAAATTAATACAACTTAGAAGTGCAAGGATTGATAATGCTTATTTGGAGAAATGTTTAACGCTACAAGTAGTCCCGAAGGGGCTAAGGTTTTTCAAACTACCAATTGGTATAGTGTATAATTCAAAGGTTGTGACTGAATTCAATAAGATGTTTGATGGGTTTGGGTATACTTACATGAAACAACTTATAAAATGTAATGATGAGAAAATAGTTGTCATTTTACAGGAAGTGGAAGAGTTAAATGAATTAATAATACATGATGTTAACTTTACACAATGGTATGATTTATATTCGAACCAGTTTCTCAATGCTAAAAATAAAGTGAATAATGTATTTAATAGAAAAATGCATAAAATAGAACGTGATCTGGAATTATATAAAAATGGTCGAGCATATGTATGGCCCCATTATGACGATGAGAATGTGGGTGTTTTTGAGGTAGTCCAAACGAAAGGGAGACGGAGAAACTACAGGGCTAATGAAGAAGAAAATTTTCAGGGGGGGAGATACTATCCAGCTCCCAAGAAACATCAATGGAGATATTAAATGAAGTAAATGTTAGCAAAACGGATAGTATGACCCCTCCAACTTGTATTTATCTTATACATCCTGTACTACCTGAGCACAACGATGGGTCAGCATTAAGTAGGATGCAAGGGGAGAACATTACACATGGTAAGGATATACGGGATGTGCCTTTCAATGATTCCGAGATTTATCCTAGGACTTACAGTTATGGGGGGTTTAATGAATATAACTACACTGATTTGCAAGTCACACAGGAAATTACGACAGTGTTTAGTAAAGGAATGAAATTCATTCCTACAGTGCATTTTAGTTTGTTTGATGTTATTAAAGAGATTAAGCTTTTCTGTCGAAGACTAAATTTAGCAATACAATTTAATGATGTCAAGGACAATGCAAACTTTAATAAATCACAGTTAGTTAAGAAAAGTACTTATATTCCTGTCATGAATGCTCAAGTAGCAGCATATGAGAAAATGGTGTGCAGAGATATTTACACCCTGTATAGAGATATAAAGTATAACCGAAACTGCCCAGCCACCTATAACGACAATTTAAGTATAGGTGAAAGAAAATGCTTGGATGAATTAATCTTTAATAATGAGATTAGAATTATGAAGCCCGATAAGGGCGGAGGTATTGTGATATTTGACAGCCAACAATACCAAAGAGAAATACACAACATATTGTATGAATCAGGCAATTATGAACAGATTTCGCTAAACCAAATCAATATTGGATACAGGCGTATTGATCTAGCACTAGAGGAATATCTATTAGACAATAGAATCAGTAGTGAGCTATATGAATATTTAAGAACAGAATACCCAATTATGTCACACATAATAGGGATACCCAAGATACATAAAAATTTGGAAAACCCACCATTTAGACCCATCATATCAGGATCTAAATCCAAAACTTTTAAACTAGGTGTTACCATAGACCATTGGACGAAACTTTTAGTTATGTACTCACCATAACTTCAGATGTTTGGAATCCATCTCGCCTACATTCTGACTGATGGGCTCGGAGCCGATCCCTTGGCTCCGACTCGGCACGCTTATGCTATAGAGCGAGGCCTCTAATTGGCTGAGCTATCTTTATCCCAGGATGCACCACCACTAATCCCCCAGATCTTGTTTGTCCGCATTCATGCACACATGCACAGCTTGTTTATATAACATTGTTAGATGTTTCAAGATGAAACAACAGGATTCGGACCTTCTGATATCCTCTGATCTCCAAGGAAGGGGGAAGGAGGGTGGGTTATTAGGAATGTAGGTGAGATGGATCCCAAACATCTGAAGTTATGGTGAGTACATAACTAAAAGATGTTATGTGATCCTATCTCGCCTACATTCTGACTGATGGGACAGCGTCCCTAGCGCCTAAATCCCGGGTGGCTCATTGGAAAACACTCCTGAGCACTGTGGAACCAAATGAAGCTCGTCCTCTAGATGCCACATCTAATTTGTAGTGAGAAATGAAGGTGTGGGAAGACCATGTAGCCGCAGCACAAATGTCACCAATAGCAAGCTTAGAATGAAATGCTACCGAAGTAGCCATAGCCCTTGTAGAATGAGCCTTGACAGAGGTGGTAAGCTCTTTGTTAGAATAAATATAAGCTTGAGTAATACAGTCCCTGATCCATTTGGCAATAGTGACCTTTGTGACAGCGTTGCCCAATTTGTTTTCTGCAAAGGATACAAACAACTGATCTGTTTTCCTTGATTGTTTGGTCCTATCTCGGTAAAAACGTAACTGCCTGTGGACATCTAGTGTGTGGAAAATAAACTTCGCTTTATTGGAGTATTTTGGGAAAAAAACTGGGAGCTCTAACGACTGTTGCAAGCATAAAGTAGAACAGACTTTAGGAACAAAAGAAGGATTTGGTCTGAGGAACACCCTGTCTGTATGAAAGACCAAGTACGGGGGTTTCACTGACAAAGCCTGAAGTTCTGAAACCCTTCTGGCTGAAGAAATCGCCACTAGAAAGGCTGTCTTCCATGATAGAAACTTTAGATCACAGGTTGCTGCCGGTTCAAAGGGAAAAGAAGTCAAGGCACGTAATACAATATCGAGATCCCATGGAGGTGCAGGATGAGAAATCAGAGGTCTTAATAGAGCAGCACCTTTCAAGAAGGTCTTACACAACCTGTTGCTCATTAAAGGTGGGTCTATGGATTCATGAAAATTAGAAATCGCTGCCAATTGTACTTTGATGGTAGAGACTGAAGAGCCTTGATTAAAAAGAGAGGTCAGGAATTTGAGTACTTCTGCCACGGGAGTAGAAATGGGGTCCAGGCCCCGGAGTTGAGCCAAAATAGCAAACCTTTTCCATTTGCTAGAATACAGTTTCTTCGTAGCAGATTTGTGGGCTGAAGATAAAATGTGCACCACATCTGGGTCCAGTGCATGTCTCCTGACTATCGTCGGAAGAGGAGGAGCCAGGCCGTCAATTTTAAGGTGTGTAGGGACTGGTGTAGTAGTCCGGACTGATGAATCAGTAGGTCTGGAACCTGGTCCAGGAACCATGGACCTTCCAGAGCATGTTTCCGAAGATAGGGAAACCAGACTTGACGAGGCCAGTAAGGAGCAATTAAGATCATCTTGCTCCCTAAGAGAGATGCCTTTGAATTACCCTGGGAGGAGAGGAACTGGAGGGAAGGCATAAAGCAGGCCGGTGGGCCAAGGATGGACTAATGCGTCCATAGGGCTCTTCCCCGGAGCAGAGGAGTCGCGAAGAGGTCGCAACACGGAACTCCCCATTCGCTGAAAATCTGCCTTGTAACTGTCATATTCAGAGACCATTCGTGAGGAGAGAGGATGGTTCTGCTCAACCTGTCGGCTATGACATTGGACTTGCCCGGTATGTGAGTAGCCACTAGGAAGCGTTTGGTGGAGACTGCCCATTCCCAAACTCTCATCGCTTCTCTGCAAAGAGGATAGGATCTGGTCCCTCCCTGTTTGTTCAGGTACCAGACAACTGACATGTTGTCTGAGTGAACAGCAATCACACCCTGAGGGAGGTAATCATGAAGGGCTTGAAGGGACAGGAGTACTGCCCTCATTTCTAGGATGTTGATGTGGAGAGGGGTCTCTTCCGGGTGCCATTTGCCTTGGACTGACCTGCCCAGGGAATGCCCCCCCCACCCCATCTGGGAGGCGTCCGTGGTCAAAGTGGCCGCCGGAGGAAGAACAAAGGGTCGTCCCTGATCCAAGTTGGAGGACACTAGCCACCAGCGAAGGTCCCGTTTGCAAGATTCTGTGATCCGTATGAGATGACTGAGAGGGAGTTCCTGAAAGGACCACTGAGTTGAAAGAAGCCACTGGAGGATTCTCATGTGTAACCTTGCCAAGGGAACTAGCAGAACTGTGGCAGACATCGATCCCAATAGCTGTAGGACCATTCTGGCTGGGGCTTTGGACCTGGGGAGTAAGGCTCGAACCTGATTTTGAATGGTCTGAATTCTGTCTGCAGGTAGATAGACCCGCACCTGGTTTGAATCTATCTCTACCCCTATGAATCTTATTCTTTGAGATGGCCGCAACACAGACTTTGGCCAATTGAAGGTGATTCCAAGGGAATTGCCCAGTGATATTGTGGCTCGCAGGCTCCGTAGAAGTGGATGCTTGGAGGTGGCAGTTAGGAGCCAGTCGTCTAGGTACGGAAACATCTGGAATCCTAGACTTCTCAAGTGAGCAGTCACTACTGCCAAACATTTGGTGAACACCCTGGGGGCTGTGGTGAGACCAAAGGGCAGCGCATGAACTGAAAATGACTGCCTCCTAGGCTGAAGCGCAAGTGTCTCCTGGACGCTTGATGTATTTTGATATGGTAATACGCCCTTGAGGTCTATGGAGCACATCCAAACACCTTTCTCCAACAATGGGAGAATGGTTTGTAAAGTGACCATTCGGAACTTGGACTTCTTGACTGAACGGTTTAGGTTGCTTAGGTCCAAAATGGGCCTCAAGTCCCCGGTCTTTTGGCACCAAAAGAATCTTGAGTAAGTCCCTAATCCGATCTGGTCTGCGGGACCGGTTGGATGACTCCTTTTGCAGCAGCTTTGAAATTTCTGAGGCTGCGGTATCCCGCTGACTGGGTGGCGGGTCCGGGATTTTTTGGACTGAGGGGGCAACAGAATGGGATGGAGTAACCTCCGGCGATAATTCGAAGCACCCATCGGTCCTGAGTGATCCCTTCCCAGACCTTCAGGTGCTTCGAAAATGACCCCGACTGACTCGGAGAAGCACAGTCGGGAAATCCCTCAGGGACTATGAAAAGCTGAAGAGCCACGAAAGGACTCGCGATCTCCAGTGTTGCGAGGGCCTCTGCCACCTCTGGGACGGCGTCTTCCTGATGAATTTCCCTCCTCTGCCTCTGGAGGGGAACCTTCCTGCTGAGAGGGGTAAGACTTCTGAGATCTACGGAACCACATCTTCCTCCTCTTTTAGCCTTGGGATAAGGCCGAAAGGGAATGGAAAATCGTGCCCCACGGCAGTCAGAGTCTTACCCTCCTGTTCACAGCGGTAAGTGTGTCTTTACCTTGGGCCCAAACAGGAGGACCCATCAAAGGGCGCCGGCAAATGAAGACTTGAAGGCCTCTGCGAATGACACAGGCGGAGCCAGGCTTGTCTCCGTAGAGCAATGCCTGTACTGCGCTCTACCGCCTTCGGCCGCATACGAAATGAGCCTCATGGACGAGTTCGAAATGGACGACATTGTAGCCAGCTGAGATCCAACCGTCTGGGCCAGCTCCTCAGGCAGGTTACCTAAGAGGGTATCGGATAGCTCCTTAATCAGATCCCTCTGAAATCTCGTAAAGTGCGTCAGGTAGTTCAAAGACCTCAGAGTAAAGGCCACTGAACTAAGGGTGCGCTTACCGTACCGATCCATGCTCCTAGACTCCTTATTAGGAGGATGGACGGACGTAGAAGCCTCTGCTACATCTTGCTGGGTAGCAGATGCCACCACCATAGCATCCACAGCCACACCTTTCGTAAGGAACTCTCTATCTGGGGGCGCCGAGAGAAATTTGTTTGGACGAGCGGGCACCGGTTCCACAGAGTCTGGGTGTTCCCACGCCCTTCGACAGATCAAATCCAAGAGCTCGAAGGGCGGAGACACCCAGGAGGCAGAGGGCTGAGCCCCGAAGGCCTTCAGGAACACCGACTCATCAGCAGAGGGAGGTTTGGACTGCCAGCCGCCTCGTTGTTTTAGGGCTTCCAGGATGTCTGCAAAGGAGACATCATCCGAGGACGACTTGGGGGACCCCTCTGCATCATCGAGATCGGTGTCAGATGTCAAAGACTCGTCAGGGGAGTCAACGTGCTTCCTCTTGCACGTTCTCTTCCTGGGAGGTTCTTCCGAAGAGGCTTCAGAAGGACCTCCAGGAGGGGGAGAAACCCCAGCGGGGGTAACCTGAGGCCCAGGGGCTCCGCTGTCTACGGACAGGGGGACTGCCAATGACCCAGTCTCCAAATGTAGGGAAGGAGCTGGGGAAACTGTGGAGGTAGCCAATGAAGATTTGGCTAGAGCACTCCTCATAGCCCTGAAGGCGGGACCACCAGAATCCTGGGAGGGTCCCCCCTCCATGGCCACGACAGTGGACGGTACTCCCGCCGCCGACGCACCAAGAGGGAGACTTGGGGCCGAAAGCATCAATCCCGAAGCCTCCCCCCCAGGGCCGAAGGAAGAAGTCTGTGCACTGAACTCCGACCCAAGAGCCGGAGTCGGAGCAAGGGTGAGGCCTGACCCTAACACCTCCACTGGTTCCACCAGCACCTGCTCCAACGGTGCCGAAGCTGTTGGAGGAGGAAGTACAGTAGGGGAGTGGACCATCGGCTCCGAAGCCAAATGGGCTGGAGCCGAAACCATCTTTTGGAACACCGGAGACTGGAAGAGTCGAAGTAGCACCCTGTCGATGTCCGAATCAGACATCTTGGATGATCTCGAGGATACCGATCGGGCCCGAACCGATTTCTCCATCGGCTCCAAGGGCTCGGGACCGGCTCCGAAATGACTCAACAATTATCGGCTCCGAGGAAACCTTCAAGGAAATTCACCTCGGTGCCGATAAGGACTTCGGCTCCGAGGGGGAAGTGTCTGAGCCGATGACCCTTATCGGCTCCAATATCAGTGGAGCCGATGAGGGTGACCCGCCTCTCGATGCCCCAGACCTCGGCTCCGAAACCAGAGGAGTCGAGGCTGGAGGCATCGAGGCAGACCGTTCCGACCTCGGCTCCGAAGTCCGTGGAGCCGATGGAGAAGTCTGCTTAGTTTTCTTAGCCGTCGGTTCCGATTGACTGGTCGGAGCCGGCGCTTTCCTCTTTTTAGAAGGAGACGGAGAGGAAGATAAAGCCTCCTCGAAGGAAGGCTTGATTAATCCTTTGAGGATTAATTTGTTTTTCCTCTCCTGGAGGACTCTGGAGGAAAACGCATGGCATACACTGCACGATTCCTGCAGATGTTTGGCGCCAAGACAATAGACGCACGAGGAGTGGTCATCCGTTATGGACATTTTGAACCCACACCTTGTGCACTTTTTAAACCCTGAGGGTTTATGTTCTTTAGACATAATCCTACAAAAAAAGCAGACAACAACAGTAAACTTAAGGGTTTGACACACAGGAACAAATATGTATGCCACTAACTCAGAAATATTTAAACTGAAGAAAATTTTTTTTTTTTTTTTTTTTTTACACACACAGAATGTGAGAAAGAGAAAAGGGAAAACAAGGAGGGTTAAGACCCTCTAACTCAAACGGGTACTTGACCCACACACAACCACTAAGAAGTAGTAACCACAGGGGAAGGCCCCTCTAACTTAAACGGAACCTTCTCTGACAGGAAATTATACTAAAATTTCAATCAAACTGCTAGAAACACACTCGTACACAAAGAATAGCCGTTAAAACAGCTTTTGGTTTAAATGAAGCAAATACTCTCAGGAAAAAAGACTATATATATAGTACTTAGCCCAGCCAATGTTGAGACCACGTCCAAGCTCTGTAAGCGGCAAACGAGATATGGGGGATTAGTGGTGGTGCATCCTGGGATAAAGATAGCTCAGCCAATTAGAGGCCTCGCTCTATAGCATAAGCGTGCCGAGTCGGAGCCGAGGGATCGGCTCCGAGCCCATCAGTCAGAATGTAGGCGAGATAGGATCACATAACATCAGATATACACTAAAGTGGTTCATTTAGTAAAAGACTCGTGGGACTTCTTGAGCAAGCTGACTATGGATGTATGGGATGAAGACCTAATATTTTTAACAGTTGATGTACAGGATCTCTTTTCATGCATACCGGGTATTATTGGCTTGGAATATTTTTATAACAGCCTGACAAAGTTTTCTGGTTTAAGTTGGGATAAAATTAACCTTATAATTGATATGATGGGCCTTGTCCTAGACCACAATTATATTTACCACTCAGGAGAACACTTTAGGCAGACTCGAGGAGTAGCAATGGGCGCTTCTTGTGCCCCAATTTTTGCCAATATGGTTATGCTTGAGTGAGAAAACAAGTATGTTTTCACCAGTGAATTCTATCAATATATCAGGCTATATATGAGGTTTCTGGACGACGTCTTCATTATTTGGAAAGGTCCAATAGATAAGATACCTCAATTTATAGAATATCTTAACAACATGACCGATTTTTTGAGGTTTACGTACCAATTAGATAAAAAAGGTATAGCCTACTTTGACACATGGATTAGTAATACAGGGGTAGGTTTTGCCTCGAGGATCTATAGAAAACCTACATTTTCAAACGATTACATACACTACAGTAGTTGCCACCCCTTACACATTTTTAGAAATGTTGTTAAGGGACAGTGCATACGTGTTGCACGCATGTCATCTACAAGGGAGACTATGGTAATCGAGTTGGATGTAGTATATAAACTATTTCAGGATCGGGGATATCCCATAGGAATGTTAGATAGTGTGATTTCCTATGTTAAGGCTCAATGGGGGCACAAATATGTTCCGTTATTGGGGAAAAATTTTATGAATACCCCTAAAATCGATGTAGAACGAGACAGGAAAGTATGTGTAATTACGTTCAATCCTTACACAAATGTAGTTATTGAAATACTCAACAAACATTGGGAGTTGATTTCCAGTTCTGGTTCTATAGGACATATAGTAGGAAGGAATCCTATTACCGTATACAAAACAGGTAGTAACTTGAAAAGAATGTTAGAGTATGGTAAAAAGGGTAATTATGACATGAGAAAGAAGGGTACCACCAGATGTGGAACATGTAACCAATGCAAGTATATCAATTGCAATCTAAAAATCAAGATAGATAATGTTACAAAATCCATGATATATTGTAGAAATGGGAATTGTAACACTCAACGCATTGTATATATTGCTACCTGCTCTAAATGTTCAGCCTATTACATAGGCAAAACTGAGAGAAAATTCAAGACTCGTATTTACGAGCATTTGTATAGGATAAAGAAAGGAGATCCCAAGAACGCCTTAAGTAAACACATTATTGATAAGGGGAAGGAACATACCTTCACCTTTGCCATTATCGATCAGGTAGAGGTGGTAGATAGAGGAGGAAATTGGAAAACATACTTGGCATGGGTAGAAAGTAAATGGCAAATATGTTTGGATGCAACGACACCACCTGGTATTAACGATACTATCAGTTTAAAACCATTCTTGGTTTTGAATTAAAGTGGTGTTCATTTGTAAGTAGATTTTGGCACATCAGTACCAATATAGGTCTGCATTTCATAGCAAATGAACAGTAGTACAGTTATTGCAGCTTAAGCATTATATCTGTTATTCCCTTAGGGACAAGTTAAATGGTATGCATTAGCACAGTGCCCCCAGTTATATTCGATAAGTTTTTGTAAGAAATTCATATTTATACATTTATCATTATGAATTTTGTGAACAATAAAAGAATTTAGTACAACATTTATGAAATATTTAGGAAGGGATGGTTTGTATGGAACAGATTTAAATATTTTATATACACAATTATTTTATATACACATATAATTTTACATCAGAAACTATATAGGAGGATAATAAATCAATAAGTATTTTAATGAATAAAATTATTGGCGCCAAAACTGGTATAAATTCAATGTAATTAAGGAGCTAATTGGTTCTGATGAAGTCTGGGATGTATCAGATGAAAGCGCTTAACCCTGTCTGCTAGAGCTTTGTATATCGTTTTTTACAAGAGTTTTTTACTGTGAATAAATCATTGGAATATTAACCATAACTATTGTTGAAATAAGGTCGCAGCCCTAGTCGACATTGTAGACAGGGCTGGTGCCATAGAGGTCGGTGCCAAAGGTGGCGCCGACATCGAGGTTTCTGTAATATCTATGACCTAGGATAAAGTGGCAACTGGGGCAGAGCTCGGAACAGAAGCAATAGTCATAGTCGGAGCCAATGAAGCAATCCTATGCTCCAATGAAGATTTGTGGGTCTTATGTTTATGAGACTTACCCTTATCACCAGCCGGTGAAGAGGGATGTGAATGGGGACGTTTTTTGTCCTTCACTGGAGGGGTTGAGACCTCCAACACAGAAAGGGCCTCTGAGAAAGGAGAAACTAAATGGCCTTTCAAAATCAGTTTGTTTTTTCTTTCATTCAGTGTCCGCTGACTAAAACTTAGGCAAATCTGGCAAGGAGGTTTCACAGAGAGGTGAGAAACCCCCAGACAATACACACAGTCTTCATGTGAGTCACTGTTAGGGAGTTTGCCATTGCAAGAGGTGAAGTGTTTAAACCCCAAAGTCCCCTTTTTATCAGACATTTCCGTACACACAAAAACACACACTACTAGAGACTAAAAGGAGTGAAGAAAAGAAAGAAGATACCAACGATGGTATCAAACGATACCACAAGGGTAGGAGAGGGCATACCAACAATGGTATAAGAAATACCCATTGGGTAGAGCTAGATAGATAAAAAAGGATAAAAGAGTTAGATTAGGAAAAAATTCAAAAAACATACAATTATCTATAAAATATAACACTTAGCTGGAGAGCTCGCTGAAACGCTGCTATATGGCTGTGCGGCAAACGAGATCTGAGGTAAATGGGGGAAGGGCATTGTGGGTAGCAGCTTAGCTCGAAAGTTTTTGATGCATGCAAGCTTGGTATTAGGCCGACTCAGTTCCGAAGACTTGGAACCGAACCCATCAGTGATGAATGGGAAGAAGATTAACAACATCAGATTATATATTTCTGGGATAACACTGTGTAATACTTGAGACTTCCCAAGTTTAATTTTTTTTCTTTGGTCTCTTATTTTTCCTATTGTTATGGGTTTGGTTATTTCATGTATTTGTTGTTTTTAAATATTTTCTTGTAAGAATGTCATTATGCTAATCATTATTTGTTTCATTCAGTCTCTTACAGTAGTCACAAAATATTGCGAGAGTTTCCTTTGTAGCTGAAATTTATTTTCATGGATGGGTCTCTGATTACTTCAATATAAATTTTTTCTTATGGATTACCTACTTCTGTTAGTTTGGGTGATGTAGCATATGAACT
This sequence comes from Protopterus annectens, assembly GCF_019279795.1. NCBI lineage: Eukaryota > Metazoa > Chordata > Ceratodontiformes > Protopteridae > Protopterus > Protopterus annectens. The sequence goes on along the minus strand of NC_056744.1, from coordinate 855,382,366 downwards.
TATTTTTATTTTTTCTCTAAGGTTATTCTTGTTTTAGGTGACAAGATATCCTGGTATTCTTCATTTAACTCTATCAATTATTTTAAGAGTTGTTACTTTAGCTTCCTGTACATTTTTCTGACTCTCCACAAGTTTTAAATCCAATTGTTTACATTTTTGTAATATCAAGATCTCATCTTAGCACTTTTGTGATTTTTAAGGTACTCCCATATGATGATATCATTAGCATCTCCATTATCATTATGGGAAATAAACTCTTAAAAACATCATTGTTTAAAACATTCCTTCAGTACTCCTAATTTAATTATACACAATGCAATTCTTGTGACAAGAGGTAATTCCCTTGTGTCCATTGTTAAATTAAGGTAAACTACATTATGTTATAAAGGATTATGAGCAGGTCACTGATCATAACCTGCTTATTATGTGTTTGAGACACGGATGCCAAGAAACTAACCTTGTGAGCAAAGCTCGAGGTGAATCTTGGCATTCATGTTGAGAACTGAACTTGAAATGGACTATACACAAACCACCACTTCCAACAAAGAAACCAGACCAGCTCAATAACAGGAACCACAAGTGACAGAAAATGTTAAATAAACACTTGACTGACGATAGTTTACCTAGGTTTCGTCTTTAATGTACAAACTTCTTCAGAACAGTATCACATCAAATTCACATTGGTTATATACACTCCTCTCATCCCAATTTACACATTCAATTAATCATTTATTCAATTGCCACTCAAACAATTTAAACATTTTTAAAAATATATATTAAAAATAATGTGTGAACTCATATAAATTGTGTTAATTGCTACACTAGATCATATACATAAAAATGTGAGTTATGACAAATTACTAAATTCTATAAATATTATAGAATTTTTTAACAATTACTCATTAAAAAAACATAAAATGTGAAACACGTAAAAGCATTCAAATATGACCATATTAATCAACCTAATATATACTTTAATTTCAAAATAGGGGCTATACTTATGTTTTCATTAATACCAGGGAAAACAGTGGCATCTAACCTCAGTTGCCACTTCATTTCACACACATTCAAATGTACATCAAGGATGCTACCCCGACTGTCCTTCTTAATTTGTTGTATTATACAAAACTTAAACTCATGTCACGGGTATTGCCCTATATGTCTAACCAATGCATTTGTATTTCTCATATGCTTGATATCTAAAACTTGCTCAATTATCCTTTCCCTTATGCTTCTACATGTTTTTCCTATGTAAAAGGCAGAACAATGTACACATTTTCCTAAGTAAACTACATTTTTACTGTGACAGTCAAAGTGTCCATGAATATTAATGGGCACATCTGCCACAGTAATTTTGTTGCCAGTGATTAAAATATGTTTACATGTACTACATCTTCCACACTTAAAATTCCCTTTTAATCTACTTGTTCCACTGCAATTATTGCTAAAGTGACATCCTATTTCCAATAGTTGCTTAAATGACTTTCCTTTTCTGAAAACATTTTTTGGGGATTTGCATAATTTAACCCATACATTATTGTCTATTTTTTTTTTTTTTTTAAAAACACATAACTAAGGGAGAGAAAGAGAACACATAATTAAGGGTTATGATAAGAGACCCAGTCATAATTATTTGCAGTGCTTGTAGATTTATCCCGTCCATGTACTTCTAGTAACAGAAAAAAAAAAAAAAAAAAAAAGAGTTCTGTTTTGTCGGCTTTCAAAGCCATAAAGCGCTTAACGAGCACTGTCAGGAAGATAGCGTAACACAGTCCCTTTGGTTTGCACTCACCTTGCCAAGCCTTTCAAATGCTCAGGTTTTCATCTTATATGTTTGGTCTGTTCCTTATAAAATATTTGATTTTTGGACATATCACTGAAGTCACTATATAATGATTTTCATTTAAGTTTCAGACTTCATATCCTTCAGAAAATGCTGATGAACACACATGCTGTTATTATAGCTACTTTCTAAGTTTATGAGAGGAAATGAGAGACACATTATCAGTACGGACAGCGGGCATAAACAAATCTGTTTTTTATTCTGCCACTGTCTTTTCTTTGTCAGTACTGGCAGATTTGACTGCCTAATGTGCAACCCCATTTTAACAAGTTAAGTAGGGGGTGCTTAACATTGGTTAAGATCGTGTCTTCTGCTGTAGTAGAGTTTAACTGATTTGCCTTTTTCCAGAAACTGGAGTGTAATTACCACTGTGTATGCAGTACAATATTATTTATCTTATCTTTTGAGTTAAGGGGTGTATATATTCTATCTATTCTACCTTGAGTTCAATATAAATGCGAACAATTAATGAAATATAGAGAGTCTTTACTTGTAAGTGTAATAGTGTCTCTGACATTTAAATTGTCAATCCAATTTTAAAGGTCTGGCAGAGACAGTAATTTTAACTTTTGACTTTGCGCTGGTTTCTTAGTCAGACAATATACAGTTAAAATTGCCAACTAAAATCAAGCTTCCCTTTAGATTTTCTAACAGAATTTCAAGATGTTGCTTTGCTGTTTGTGCTCCTACACCTTGAATCCAATTAAAGTGTCTAATGTGTATATGTTACTTTAATATGAGATATTAACAGCTGAAAACATCCTCCTATAATCAGTTATTTTGTTAAATATTTTTGACATTATGAATTTCTCCACAAATTTGTAGTACCTCTTCTTTTCTTATTCAAAGTTGCTGACTCTGTTACTTCAATGTCCTTGTCATTTAACAGTTTTATATATTTTTCTAATATAGTCTCCTCAATAAAAACTATCTCACTATTATTTAAGTATAGGAATTTCTGTATTTTTCTATTGCCACTATTTATTCCACTGATAGCAAAAGAATACAACCTTTGAGGTATTCATCTGTTATAGATATTGTAATAAACTTTTGACCTTACATAGTGAATACTCATATATACATGACACTTAAAACACTGTCAAGTAATCATGGTGCTGATTTTTTTTATGTTACAGTTTTAACGAATAGTTACTCTGCTTGTATAATAAATAACCAAAACCTGTAAAATATTAACAAATATTGTCCAGTCCTACATGGAATGATATGTCCTAGCTTGTCCAAGTTCAGCCTAAACAAGCTACTATATCTCTACCCTAGTAAATAACATATTGGCAAATAGAAATTCTACTGTTGCAACAAATAATGCAGATTCTAAGAAAATATTATAAAGATAAATTGACTACAGGACAAGAAATAAAGTTAATAATATTCTGTTATATGTTGGTTTAACTAAATCAACAAAATTTGCTTTGCAATGTTTATAAATATTGTTTTATATCAGTTCATCTATATTTTATCACTGATATTTATAAAAAAAGTAAGCATTGTACAGTATTTATTTATTTTTATTTTACATTTGTTAACCGGGGGTGTCTGACTGAGCCAAAAAGGCCCTTTTTCAGCAGAGGTCTGGGGAGAAAAGCTCCACAAAGAAAAATTACAAATACATTTAGTTATTTAGACATGATCAGTATACACATAAATTACAAAAGACATGTTTTTACAGTAGTATGCGGCACATCAACAGTTACAGTGGAGAGAACAAACAAAAAAATATTAATTTAAAAATAAAGGTAATTAATAGATTTGTGGTGTACAGCTGAAATTTGGAACATAGGTAGAATACATACATAGTACACAGGTAGATTAGCCAGTGTTTGTGAGTAAGACTGAAAACTATTATCAAGTAGTCTAGATTTAGTATGTATACCTTATCCGCTTTCACTAGCCTGGAGAGCAATCATGGCACTGCCAACTTTGCTTGAGATGTTGCCTGATGAAGTCTTTAAAGGAGGCTTTGGATGATGTGTTTTGAATGCTAGTGGGGAATGGAGTTCCATTTTTTAGCCACTGAACTACTATATAGCACATCTCTAAAGCTATTGTAGATGTTGGTGACTTCTAGTAGTAGTTTGCTTGATGATCTAAGAGGCCTTTTGGCTGAGTGATGTTGTACTAGGTTTTTGAGGGCATGACACTTATTGGGGAGGTAATAGATAGAATGACAGAGGCAGACTATCTCTACCCTTAATCTACACATTACATTACTAAAACCCTTTCCCACTACAGGCAAAAGGAAATAGAACACAGACAACACAAAACATGCAAAACATTGAATCTATCCCCTTACCTAACCCTTACTCTAACCCAATCCTGCAAACACTTGCATATTCACAACAAAGCCCTTTTAGAATCAGAATCCAGCTGGATTGGCGCAGTCTTTGAATCTGACTTAGAGTGCTTCTTCCGAGGTAGCTCTGTGGTAGAATCCAATGAACGTGTTGAAGAACCAGAAGGTTTCGAAGGCTTTTGCAAAGTCTCTTTATGTTTAGTTTTTGGGGGGGGATTGAGCCCCAAAAATAACCTCTGAGAAAGATGATGGCAGGTGACCTTTCAGTATCAGCTTGTTATTTTTATCTGCGATTGCTCTGGAATTAAAAGCCTTACCGATAAGGCAATCTACTTGAAGATGGTCAGGACTTAAACAATACAAGCATAAAGCATGTGCATCTGACAAAGGCAACTTGTGCCCACATTTCAGGCATTTCTTAAAACCAGATGAACCTCTTAAACTTTTTTCAGACATAACTCTAAAAGGAAGACCAAAAATATATGTTTTTTTTTTAATCAGGAAAACGTTAACAATAGAAAAAAAGTTATACTAACAATTGTAACTATAGATTACACTAAACGTGTAAAGTGATAGAAAAGAAATAAGGGAGGGAGGCCTAATAACAATGGTAAGTACAATTACACCAAAAACATTGTGTAAAATACAGGGAGGTTAAAGGGTAAAGGCAATGAATGAATTACAGAAATAAGTAATATAAAGAATTATAGCAATAGAAAAATATGAAAAACTTCAGAACTTATCTCCCACACAAAAAAACACTTGATAGCTCAAAGAGACCACATCCAAACTTGAAAGCAGCAAATGAGATCTGAGGTATGTTACGGGTTGGTGCGTTATGGGTAAGGGAGGAGCTCAACAGCTTTTTAGTGGCCACAAGCTAAAATGACGTCTGAGTGAGATCTGAAGGTCAGATCTGAACTCAGCTCTTGAGAAATGAATGAAAATTGACAACATCAGATCTACCATTGACCTATTGGTTGATATGATTAGAAAAACTCAATGCTGGATCTACCCATATACCCAGGTCTTTAAATGAGCCTACAGTTTTATCACTGTGTGCTGCATTAAATATTCACCTCTCAGTTTATGTATCCCAAATTTTATATGCTTAATTTTTGATGTATTTATCAGCATATTATTCTCCTGTATCCAAATGGTCAATTTAGTCAGGCTCTTTTGCAGACATGTCCAACCTGTAACATGTGTAATTAGCTTTCCCAATTTCAAGCCATCTGCATAAAGACAGTAGAACACCTCAGATGAAAAAGATAGATCTGAAAGATACAATCTAAACAAGTATGGGTGTAGGACAGAGCCCTGTGGGACACCCTGACTGTAACCTCAAATTTCACTTGTCCAATTGTTGTATAATACCTCCATGTCCTATTTGTTATAAAGCATTTTATACTTGTTTGGTAAAAAAGATATGCTGACTGAGTAACTAACTATGAATGTGTCTAGTTTACTACTATGTATTTATATAATTTGATTTTTGTTCATGTATATACTGCTGTATGTTTGCTGTTAAAATATGGCCTGGGTCATTACTGAAAAAACGTTTAGTGTTTAGGTATTTGTTAACCTGGTTAACAAAAGAAGTAAACAAACATATAAATTAAGTGTTCTTCTTCACCACTGTCATGGATGAGGTTGTTGTCATGCAGTTAAGATAAAATTAATTCATGGGGATTTGGCTTTCACAAACATAATTCCCCATTTAGCAAGGAATAGAGACAAAATACACAAATATAACAGAGCTTGTATACAATTATAACAAGAAACATGCAAGAGCTGAGCTTTAGCGCTACATAACACAAAACAGTCAAGGACCATGGAGAACCAATTTCTTTATAGATAATGAGATGTGCAATTGTCATACATCATGGGAGGTGATCCCCTAGTGTGAAACATCTGTAGAAGTTTTGCTGAAGAGGCCTTCAGTTGGTGGATATGTATTCTTCATAAAGTATATTCCACTGGAGCTACTATGAAGGGTAATATTGGTATATATTTTTTTCTTGAAGCACTGTATTTCTTAACAGAAGTTAATGCAAATTTAAACTACAATCTACTCACAAGAACTGATAAATGGCCAGTAATTAAAGCAACAACATCTTCAATTTCATCAAACTAGTAATATCTACTAGTCATAAAAATAATTGTTTGTTTGTGTCTTTCGGCTTTTCCTGGTTAGGGGTCGCCACAGCGGAACTCCAGTCCGCTAATGATAGTCATAAAAATAATAAACATATAAAAAATACTGAAACCACTGTTAAGCCAGAAGACAAGCCTTAAAACAACTCTTTAGCATTAATCTAAGTATTTCATGCTTTCATCAATAGCAATAGACGTCTTCAGAAATGAATTACACTAAAGATACATGAGCTTAAATACTTGAAATAAAATAATGTTAACCAATCACAATAAAAATACAATTAAAAACACATCCAGTGTTATTTGCCACTCTGTTTAACCCTTTAACATCTAAATTCCTTTAGCCAACCTACAGTCCTTCAGAAAACATTTAATATTTATGGTGTCATTTAAACCTGGTGGTTTGTCTGCTTCTAACCTTACCTGCCATTCAGTTTCTCTTTGCTCCACCTGATTTTTATAATTTCCTTCCCTTAAATCTTAAGGTATGTGCTCTACCACTACAAAGAGAAACTTCTTATAATTACTGCACCTAATGGTATGTTTATACAGGGCATTATTTTCATTCTTTGTTTTAATATCATAAAGATGTTCCTTTATCCTGGTGCCCAACTTTCTGGTCCTCATTCCTATATAATAACTTGGACAGCTTAAACACAAAGCTATGTAAACTATCCCTTTAGTCTCACAAGTATATATTCCAGGTACTTCTGTATTGTAATGTAAATGTTCTAACATTATATAGAGCCATTCATAAATAAACCTACAAGCAGCACAACTATTGCACTTAAAAGTGCCTTTTATTTTGTTGGAATATGGAGCCTCAACTTTAGTGCTGTCATGTTGTAACATTTGTTTAATGTTACTGTTCTTTTTATAAACAAAGACAAGCTGTTTACCTAGGATGTCAACTAGGTCTCTATTCCCTTCTATAAACTTCCAGTTATTAGATATAATATATCTGATGTCAGTACTATCTACTGACATTTCTATGGCATATCTGACTATAGCTGTTACCTCTGCAGGATTTTCTTTATCTTTTTGCTGAAACCCTTTTACTAAGATGGGTTGAAATTGTTCATATCTCTTAGAAATGATTTCCTGGGCATTTTTATTTAACATGTCTGCTCTATAGCCTCTTTCTTTAAACAAGGCAGTAATAAATTTTACCTCTTCTAAAAAGTCACTATCTTCACTTGTCATCCTAGAGGCTCTTATAAACTGGCCTCTGGGTATGTTGTTTTTTTATAAAGTTAGGATGATTACTTCTATGGTGAAGATAACTGTTGGAAATTTTACTTATAAATTTGTTGTTACTAGTATCCCAATTTAAATTTACATCTAGAAAACAAAGTGTGTGTTCTTCACCTCCTAATACAAATGTTAGGAAATTAGAACTATTATTGATACTGGCTAAGATGTGATTGGCATTACTGAATTCTAGTTGATCTTTGCTTATAATAAAAAACAAATCACCGACAAACCTCTGATAAATATTAGCAAAATCTAGTTTAGTTAAATTTGTCTTTTCCATCAGCCTACTACTAAGCTGGCAAAGGCTGGAGCTACTGAGGACCTCATAGCTACCCCTCTTAGTTGTTTATAGTATCTATGATTAAACAGAAATAAATTATTTTCTAGCACTATCTCAAAGAGGGAGCAGTATAATTCAAGAATAGAAGTACCCATATCTGTATACTTGTTTAGATATAATCTAATACATTCAATACCTTCTTGTTGGGGTATTGAGGTAAATAGAGACACCACATCTAAGGTTAACATAGAACAATTGTCTTTCTCATTTCTATATGCATCCTGAAATGACTTAATACTATTCAAAAAATCTTAGGAATCTCTGATATAAGATGGTAAAGCCTGAACTATAAGCTTTAATATATAATCTAGAAACAGTGGGTTCCCTATCTGCTATTGTGTGGTGCAGACTCTTTCAGTCTAAATGGGGTGGTGGGTGGCATCTTTATGAATTTTTGGTATCCCAAACAGAATACCTATTTTAGGATGTTCAACCAACATAAAACTGTATAGATCAAAATGTTTAATCCATTCATGAGGCAGTCATACAAACAATTCTGTATATACTAAAAGCTATCATGCACTTGTTGTGCAGTCATATCTAAATATTCTTCACTATTATCTAATATTTTTCAACAGCAGTGTTATATGTTGATAATTCATAACTACCAAGCTACCCCCCTGTCTGATTTCATGAATCTCACCTGTTTTAAGTTAGTGAGTTCATGGAGAGCTTTCTTTTCTTCTGTTGTCATGTTGGAAAAGGTTTCACTTTTTACTGTTTAATATTGACCTAATATCTCTTTGACATAATTGTTCAAATGTTTTAAGAGTATGATGTAACATAGGGTTGAAAGTAGAAGGTTTTATGAACACATGACTAACATTAACATCTTTCAGAATATAATTTAAAATGAGCTTTCTGGTAAAATATTTCAGTTCTAAGAGAGTTTTAGTAAGATTTGCTCTGCGGCTAGGGATGAAGTTTATCCCAAGTTCAATACTTTTTTATGACTGTCATTTACTTCAAAGTCAAATAAATTATAAAATTTCTTAACTTAAACTACAATCTGGTCTCCAGAACTGATAAATGGACAGTAATTACAGCAACAATGTCTTCAATTTCATCAAACTTATAATATCCACTACTCACAAAAATAATAAATATATATTGAAAATACCATTTCAAGTTCCCTTGCATTTGTATCTTCTATTTTTTTAAATGTTGTGAGTCCAGCGTTAACCATTGCATTAGATAAGGAAACTCCTGTAAAGAGATTACATGTTTTCAAACTACATATAACATTTTTGTAAAGATTAAAGTAGCTAAAAATATCTGCTTAACAGCCTATTTTGCTAAGTTTATTATATACTGAAATATGTGTTTTAACCAGGATTCCTTAAAAATAAATCAGAATAACACACCAAAAGGAATTTCTGGTCTTCCCATGTATTTTTACCATTTATCATATTAAGCACATGCCAGAACATTAAACATGCTTGAAGCAGAAAGAGTTAAAATTAATTGCAGATTAATAACAATGGATGTCATCATCCTCATATCCAACCAATGAAATCTACATATGAGACAGACACTCATGATAAATTAATCACCTTCATAGAGCTGGTAGCCAAGGGAAGGTGTAAAGAGAAACAAAACTAAAGTTATATACTTACCATAATGCTAGATCCATGTTGTCTTATCCTGTCCTCCTCATCTGATGGGTCTATCAGATCCCACACTGGCAGCTTGTAAATTTTGGATACAAGGCATGGGGTCCACCCCATCCTATAATTCCCTTCCATCAACTGAATACCTCAGAGTGAGTTTGCCTGTGTAACTCATAAGCATAACTGGCAACCAAAACTTACCTATCTACCTAGAATACAGAACATGGCTGGAAAATTGACAAGGCTGAGAATAAGAACTGTGAGGTCAAACTGGAGCCCAAGAGAGAGTGAGAATCTGGCAGTGGGATGGAGGGAGGGAGAGTTGAGGAGGACAGAAGAAGACAACATGGATCTAGCTTTATGGTAAGTATATAACTTTCGGAACAGATGTTGTCTCTTCCTTTCATCCTCAACTGATGGGACAGAGTCCCCAGCTACTACAAACCCTGTCAGGTCTCATGGAAGGATATTCCTGACGATGGACCTAGAATGCAAGCCCAGCTTGCAATGGGATATAAAGGTATGACAGTAAACCAAGTATCTGCTGCACAAATGTCATCAACAGGTTGTCTTGAGAAGTAGGTTGTTGAAGTGGCTACCACCCTGTTAGACTGAGCTTTAGGATTACAGAGCAAGATAAAGCTCCTTCCTTATATACATATAAAATGTAGTCAGATAGCCACATAGATAGAGTCACTTTCGAAACCCCTTTGCCAAGTTTGACAGAAGACAAAGAAACAAAGGGTTGGTCTGTCTTCCTTACAGTTTTAGTTCAATGAAGGTAAAAATCTCAGTTGTCAGTGAACATCCATCAAGTGTAGAATGTACCCTCCTTTACTGGAAGAATTTGTGAAGAAAACAAGTGGAATAATAGTTTGATTCTCAGTAAACTCTGAAGTCACCTTAGGATAAAAGGTAGAGTTAGTTTGCAGTGATACCCTATCCTTATGAAAAAACAAGTAAGCTGGGTTACAAGACAGAGCTTAAAGTGGAAGTAATAGTTACCATGAAAAGTGCCTTCCAAGAAGGATACCTCAGCTCTGCAGCCGCAGCTGGTTAAAAAGGGAGTTTTGTCAAGGTCTGAAGTAAAACTGTAATGTTCCATGGTGGAGAAGGATCTTTTAAAGGACGGCAAAAAAAGATAACCTTTCAAAAACGTTTGACAACGTTAAGGAAGCAATGGGAGTCTATTTCTCCCCCGCAGAGAGATTTGAGATGGAAGTCATCTGAACTTTAAGGATGGAATAGCTATTCCCATCATGAAACAGACCAGCTAGAAAATCTAAAACAGCAGGGAGAGGGGCCAAAAAAGGGTCTATATCCCTGTTAGATTCCCTTATAGAAAATATATTCCATTTGCTTCTGCAAACTTTCCTAGTGGTTTGTTTCTGCCATCCTGAGATGACAACCTGGACTGTCTGGCCATCATGGGAACTGGAGAAACCAAGCAAATAATTTCAGGACTGCTATGTCTGGTAAGGCATGCCAAATGAGTGAGAGACAAGGTCTGGAATGGGATCCATCACCTAAGGTGGGTATATCAAGTGAGACCAGAGATAGGCAAACCATATCTGTCAAGGCCAAAAGGGAGCAATGAGGATCACTTTTACCTTGCACCACATTGTTTTCTGCAGATACTTTGGAATGAGGGGAGGAGGAAATGAGCATACAAAAGACCTGTGGGGCCAATTGTGGACCAGAATGTCCCCCAAGACTCCCCCTCCTGGGGATCAGGGCAAAGTAACTGCTGCACTTGGTGCTGGAGGGGGTGACAAATAGGTTGAAGCATGGCTAGCCTTAGTGGCTGAAAATTCAATCTGATACCATTTGATTGAAGGATCACTTGTGAAGAAGAAGAGGAATGGACCTGCTCAATTTGTACTGTAACACAATGGATTTCCCCAGTATATGCACTGATACCAGAAACTGATGGGAAGACATTGCTCACTGCCAAACCCTCATGGCTTCTCAATGAAATGGGTAAGAACACGTTCCTCTTTGTTTGTTGATGTAACACCCCCCAAAATGTTGTCTGTCTGTAATGAAATCATACCCCTGGTGAGGGAATCCTGAAAAGCCTACAATGCCAGGAGGACTGCCCTCATTACCAGAACAGTGATATGAAGACTAGCCTCTGAGGAGGATCACATGCCTTGGACTGTCTTTGCCATGTAATGCCCCCACCCCAATACAAATGGGAAGCATCTGTAGTCATTGTGGTCTGGAGGGGGCGAAAGGATAAAATGGTGACAGAGGGAAACTAGGGGAAGTCCAACAACCAATGAACATGTTGTCTGCATATGCTGGTAAGGCAAATAGAAATGTGCATTGGTTGGTAATGCCCTGACCACTGAACTGCAAGAGTTCACTACAACACCCTCACGTAAAATCTTGCCTGAGGAGCTAGGGTGATAGAGGCTGCCATCAATCCCAGGAGACATAATATGAATCTAACCAGATACTTCTGATGGGACATGACCATTAAAGCTTGTTGCCAAAGTGTAAGAATTCATGACTCTGGTAGTTTGGCTATCTGCACTGTTATATCCAGATGGGCCCCAATGAACTCTATTGCCTGGACAGGAGCCAACTTTGATTTTTTTATATATTGATTGTGATTCCCAGATGGGAGTAAAGCTGCAGCAAGGAATCCCTGAATTGAATTAACAGTTATGAGCTAGTCATTCAGATATGGCAACATACAGAACCCCAGCAGTCTGAGATGAGCTGTTACCACTGCCATACACTTGGTGAACACCTGGGAGGATGTGGTGAAGCCAAAGGTCAGGGCTTTGGACTCAAAATGATTGTCACCAAGCTAGAAAAAACAACAGCAAAAAAAAAACTTTTGGAGGACATAGTTATCTTAATGTGGTAGTATGCACACTGAAGGTCTACTGAGCACAACCAGCCATTCATTCTTAACAGCAATAGGATGGACTGAATCGTGACCATCTGGAATTTTGTCTGTTTTACATACTGATTTAGCTGTCTGAGGTCCAAAATGGGCCTGTGGCCCCCATTTTTCTTTAGTACAAAATGAACTTTGAGTAGATTTTAGATCCATGTTGGTCTGGTGGGACCTCCTGGATGACTCATTTTTCTAGCAGCTTTTTTATCTTTTGTGCTGCAGCCTTCCTTGGTGGAAGTGGTGGGAGTGGAATGTCAGGAATACTTTGATTAAAGGAGAGATAAAGGAAGAGAAGAGAATTGTGTAGCCTCTGGTTATGATTCTCTACACTCAGGAATCTTGGGAAATGGCTGTCCAGGTTAGTGTGTGCAGAGACAAGCACGTCCTGACTGCCTCCAGAGTGCAGCAGTCAGGCAACCTTTCCTGGGTGCTAAAAATTTGCTGTTGGAGAAAATGTCCCAAAATCCTTAATTCTGTTGCAGAGATGCATCCAGATATACTGGTGAATAGTGATGCTGGTGCTCACTGCTCATGATGTGCCATCAGCTGTGTTGGAAGTAAGGTGCAAGGACACATTTGAGAGGAATTAGAAGGTAGCCACTTGTGTATCCATTGTTTTAAAGGCTTCCATAGATGAAGACCCTGAGACAAACTTGGAAAACTCCTTCATCAAATCCCTCTGAAAGCATATTAAATAATTTAAGTAGTTCAGCTCCCATAATTCAAAGGTAGCTAAAACATAAACCCACTTTCCAAATGTGTCCAATGCCCTAGATTTCCAGTCAGAAGGGTAGACAGCAGAGCACTCCTCTGCAAGCTCTTTCTTGGTGGGCGCTGCTACCATCAAGGAATCTACAGTGGGATTTTTGCTCCAGAAAGGCTTGTCCTTAGGGGACACTGATATTTTGTCAGCTTTACAGGGAATTGGTTCAACCACGTCTGGTTCCTTCCATACCTGTCTCAAAACCAAATTCACAAGTTCATCAGTGGGAGGGACTACCCAGGAGGTAGATGAGCTAGTCCCAAAATTCTCAAGGACTGCTAATTCATCCTGGGAGGGGGCAGTAGTGGACCACACCTCCATCTGTCATAATAGTTCTAGGAGTTCATGAAAGGACACATCCTCTAGGGGGATGTGGGGAATTCCTCCCCTTCACTGAAATCAGTATCCTTGGTAAGGGACTCCTGAGGGGAGCCCAAGTTCCTCCTTTCTCATGCATGCTTCCGATGTACTTCTCCAGTAGGAAGTATTGGGGAAGATTCCAAAGCAGATGGAGAGTCCACAACATGAAATGTCTCAAGGCCTCAATGGGCTGGCTGTAGCAGGAAGAAGAGGTAGAGGACCCAAAGAAGTCAGCTGGGGAAGAGACTGCTCTGAGTGGGAGAGACCGTTGATCTCTAGACTTGGAATGGACTTACTTGAAGGCCATGAAGGCTGAAGCTGAAACTGGCCCTGAAGAAGGCCCTTTAGCATCCAAAGAACCTGACAAGGGCATGATCCAAGACCCAATCTGTCTCACCTCTGAAGCTGGCACCAGAGTCAAGCTGTTGAGAGCTAAAGTGTCAAGAGAAAGGAAAGGATCTCAAAGTTTTGGAGTTGATCCTGATCCCCAGCACTGACCTCTGAGTTCTAGGATCCATCGAGATATCTGGTAGTTAGAGTCGATTGAATCAGAGAAATTGTCAGAGATGAAGACACACAGTCTTTCGGATCTACAACATGCAATCCTCTGGGCACACTTGGATCCACAGCCACTCGATCCAAAGGCCAGACAAGAGAAGGAGTAATTACCAAAGCAGAAGGAGGCACAGCTCCTGGACCCCCAACAGTGGTCACTTAAAGGATAACCCACAAATGGATTTGGATCTTTGTGAATTTCCTTATTATCCTGTCCATATCTGCTTTGGATTGGCTCCTAGTTGACCACACTGACCTAAGAGAAAAGACCATAGAAGGTTGCCAAGAGATTTGTTGAAAAGATCTCTCCTGCAGGAAGCGGGAACATAGCCTCAGACTTACAAGTTCGGGAGAGAACCTAGATTTAAAAAAGGGTGGAGTAGGAGATCTTATCCTGATCAACTCTGAAACAGTAGTCAGCTCTGAAGTCTTCTGCACCTTTGGAGATGGACCCAATAACCATGTCAAATCAGGGGACAATTTTCTAGGTTCCTTTTCCATGTACTTCTCTGAAATTTTCACTCAAGACACCTTAATCTTGTCTTCGTCCTTAAGTTTTTCTCCTTTACTTTTCTCTGATGACTTTTTTACTTGAGGGAGAGGAAGAAGATTGGTAGGGCCTTCCTTTTCTCCTGAGGAGGCAGGGAGAAGCCTCTTCAAGGTGAGCTTCGATCATTGGTCAGTAAGATCTCTGGCCCTGAAAGCAGAGCAAGCAGAAAAATCCTTGTTGAGGTGTGAGCCTAGCAAACAGTAAACATACTAGGAGTGTATATCTTGTGGGGAATATTATGGCCACAGGAAATGCACTTTTTAAATCCAAGTTACCATGAAACAACAAAGTTAACACAAACCAGGGAATGATTCTCTGGTTAAGCTAACAGTACCAAGGAATAATACACTGGTTAAACTAACCGTGTTAAGAAAGAAACCTGCTTGACAGAAAAGCCTGGCTAACATCAGGAAAAGGAGTGAAAAACTACACACTATGCTAAAAGTTTTTTTCATTGTTATAAGGTAGGAAGCAGAAAAAACACAAACAACCTCAAAGGAGGTAAAAGTAAGGAAATTACAGTAGCACCAGCTAAGAATCTCAACAAGAATGAAATAACCATTCAAAAAATAATACTTACCTGCTATAGCACTGAGCCAAGGAGACCACATATGTAGCTTTGAGTGGCAAAGGAGATATGAGAAATTCATTTGATGGAGGAGAATTGTGGGTAGGGGAGGAGCCTAAGCCTTAGATCCAAAGTATAACAGCTGCTGATGTTGGAACCAATCAGATGTGATATACCCACCAGTTGAAGATAGATGAAAAAGATAACATAAGGTAATGTGTTGACTAAAATGAAAAGGAAAAAAAATTAAAAATGTGAAAATGAAGTGGAGTTTTCTTTACAAACCTTAGGAGGAAGGGTTAAGTAATAAACCCATTAAGGTAACCTTCAGTAAAAAAAATTAGGGCCAAAAGATCAGGTAGAAAGCAGTCTTGGCCTACCTGAAACACAGATTTTGATGTCCCAATATTTAATGGATGAGTACAATTCCTTCTTAGCTAACAGCTTAATTCCCCAGTCCTAGTAAAGATGGCCTTTTGTTTTCACCAAACATTTTTGAATTGTGTCACTAATTCTGAGCCTACTGCCTCTTTAGAAAGACTGATCTAGTTAACTACCACTGTTTCTAAGAAATACTTCTTCGTATTATCTCCGAACCTCACACCTCCAATATGCCAAAATCTGTAAGCTGTAGTTACATTCTGTTATTTTCAGCATTTTGCTCTCGTTTGAAAGATAATAGTCATATGAACTTTTGTGTTCTCCTGCAGTACTTAAAGCTTTTGTCATGACCCCTTTTGACTATGAATTTTAGCTATTTTTGTCTCTGTGTGACTTTGATACAGACCATTTTTTATATCCTTCTATGACCTGCCTCTGTGCTCTTTTAGTCATGCAATCTATTATGTATAACTGGAGCTGTTATATATGAAAGATAACAGCCAGCCTTGCTATTTACCATATTTACTATAATTAACTGTATATTGTTTTATGTGATTTTATAATATCTATGTAGTGCATGGAGTGTTGTGATTACTTGCTGAAATCAGGAAAAAGATAAACTTGTTAAGCACATCCATAGCACAAGACACAATCTTATTTGTGCTTAAGGATGCTTACCAAAAGCTTGCTATGTATACCTAAACTCGGTTAAGATTGGGTCTCACGTATGGATTAATGGCAGAAGGTCTAATAGCTTTTAAAATCTGTTAGAACTTCAGTCTATCACGTTTATAAACAGAAAGTGGCTGAATGAAAGTCTAACAGCTCAGAAAGTCATTAGTTTTTCAGAGGGGCACTTTGTTTCTGTTTGTTGCAATATTATGTATTTTAACATCTTTCAAAGGCTTTGAAAGCTGGCAGAACCCTCTCACTTCTGCGTTTTTTTTCTGTAGGTGGTATGTGGAGCAGATAAAGTTCTATACACTGGGCACTGATCATAATCCTTTATTATGTATTCTCGACAGTGCGTGCGTGTGTGTGTGTGTGTGTGTGTGTGTGTGTGTGTGTGTGTACAATTATATGTTGAAACAATCAATTTTACTATTAATTTGATTGCTTTTACCTTGATGAGCCTGCTATTTCTTTTTAAATAAAGGGCTTAATTGTGTTCCTTCTGGACTAGTTTCATATTACCAATTGATAATGGATATCAAAACTTTTCGAAAGAAACAATTTAAAGTTTTTGTTTGTATGCAATGAGGTACAGGTTACTAAAAACCTTGAAATAACTTTTAAGACTAAACCTTCTACTTTTCAGTCACCGCACTGTAATACAGTTAAAATATTTGAACAATCTGTGCTGAATGAACTGTATTTGTGTCAGCATAATATTTGCTGAAATCTTGACATAGACAGGAAGGCTATACAATATTTAAACTCTAGAGATGATTGGTTATTTTACAGGCTGAAAAAAGAGGGATGGTGGTTATCTGGTTGAAATGTGACTACCTTCACAAAGCCTATAGGCAGTCAAACAACCATATGTTTTATATGAGACTGGATTTTGACTTTATAATGAAATTTAAACGTAAGAGTGATACTTTTTTGGAAATGGCTTTCAGTGAATGCATTATTAGTTCATACATCTAACAACAACTATTAGTTGAACAGCCATCTTACCAATATTTCTATTTACTCCCTAAGATACAAAGATTTATGATACCTGTACCAGAGAGATCCATAGTTTTAGGATGTGGATCATTAACAGAACCACCATCTGAATATTTGGAATTTTGTTTTAATTATTGGTTAAATTTGGTTGGTCTGTAGTCTGCAAAATTCATCAACTTCCTTTTAACAATTGCTAGGAATGGTTCTTTATAAGAGTGTTTTCTATTTTTCTCAACAAATTTTATCTGAAATTATGAGGTGCTGCTATGGGGCCACATTTACCGCCATTTATGTGGGCCTATATACGAGATATGTTCAGATATATTTGCTTTATAATGCTTCAAATAATGCTTTTCGTGGTTTGGTGGACATGTGGCAACAATTTCTTGATGACTGTTGGCTACTGTGAAAAAGAAACGTTGCATCCTTGGATGAGTTTGAGAGATACTTAAATAATCAATTTGAGATTAATTTTACAGTAAAATATGATTTGCAGAATACTGATTTTTTTATGCTTTTCCTACAAAATTAAATGACGGTGGTTCTGTGAAGACTTCATTAAATCACAAACTCGTTACAAAAAATTCATTGTTAGCTATGATAGACACCATCCCTGATTCATCACAGACAAAATTCTTTTCTCTAAAATTTTAAAGGTACACAGGATAAGTAGCAAGGAAACAGAAATTAATACAAGTATATCTAGGATGGAACATAAATTTAGCAAAACAGGTTATTGCACTTGTAAGGTGAGGAAAGCAAAGGATAGAGCCCTGACATTTAATTGATTCAAATTACTACAGCATTCTACTCCAGCTCCTGTGACGGATTCCTCTCAGGTTTCTCTTCCACTCAGGATTCTCTTAGATTTGTGACCAATACTGAAGAATGATCATATTCTGTGGGTAATTTGGTCCCTGAACATTGTTTGTTTGGCTACAGAACTAACCATAGATTAGAGTAACATCTTTTATGCTAAGAATATTTTGAAAGTATGTTCAACCACAGCCTAAGTACAGGCTTCATTCCAAAAGAGTGGAGAATTGCCATTGTCATCCCCTTGCACAAAGGTGGTGCCACTACTGACCCTGGAAACTATAGCCCCATTAGCTTGACAAGTCTGATCTATAAAGCCATGGAACGTATTATTATGGATCTCATAAACAAGGACATAGGCAATCTCCAAGCACTTGACCCCACCCAGTTCGGATTTGTCAAGGGCAGATCTTGCCTGTTGAACCTGCCTAACTTCTTTGAGACTGTCACCAAGTCCCTGGATGAGGGAAAGTCAGTACATACTGCTTATCTTGACTTGGCCAAGGCCTTTGACATAATCCCCCACTTGGGCATCACTGAAAAGCTAACATAACTTGGTGTAAGTCCCTATATCATCAGGAGGGTGGCCAACTGGCTCAATGATAGTACCCACAAAGTCAAACTAGGCACCTCCACATCTGACAGCAAACCTGTCACTAGTGGTGTTCCCCAGGATTCTGTCCTGGAACCCCTACTGTTTGGCATTTACTTGTCAGAGGTCCAGGTAAAGACAAAATGCCTGTGGCTGACCATGTTTGCGGATGACTGTAAGTTGGCTGCTGTCACTGACTCCCCAAATAATGGTAACATACTGCAAGAGGGTCTCACAGCAAGTAATGACTGGTGCCAAAGTCATGGCTACAAGTTAAATGCAAAAAAATGTATTATCATACCATTCAGCAAAAACACGGCCCCTACTGATTACCACATCAACGGCAACCTCCTAAGTACACAACCTTTGGTGAGACACCTGGGTACCCAGATTGACAACAATCTTGCATTTGACCATCATGTAGTGGCAGTGGTGAGAAAAGCCTTTTACCTGGTTCATCTCATAAGTAAAGGGATTGCATCCAGAAAAAAGGACATTATTACTTCTCTGTACTCCTCCCTCATTAGGCCAATAATTGAGCATAATGCCCCGTTTGGCATGTACCTCTCCAAACTTCTGCACCACCTGGAAAGGCCACAGAAATACCTCACAAAGAAAATCCATAGCCTCCAACACCTGTTCTATGTGAACAGGCTTAAATCACTATAGGTTCATAGGTATGTACTAAGCTATCTGCCCGAGGGCATTTATAAGCCTAGCCAGAGTGTGTCAGCTTTCGCCACCCCACTGATTAATTAACTGAGCCTCTGTCAAGAAGAGCCAATGAAGTGATCCCAGGGGTGTATTTTCTGTTACCCATCCACTCGTCAAGGTTTCTCTTGAAGAGTGTTAGTGAGGGGCTCTGCCTAATGTAATTAGGAATTTTGTTCCAAAGCATGGGGAGTCCCTGTGACAGGAATCTATCCCTCCAGCATGTTCTATTTATTGTTGTGGTGAGGTTTAGCTCACTAGAGCGAGTGGCTCGCAGTGACTTGGATTTCTTTAGGTGGGGCATATCCATCAATTCTGAGTTGGACATGGCTTTGTAAGTCAGGCAGAGATCACCTCTGAGTAAGCGATATGCCACTGAGTACAGCCGGAGTTTTTCCAGTCGGGCTGCATAGGACATATGTTTGAGGCCAGTAATCCTCTTGGTGAGGTACTTTTGAGGTCTTTCCAGCTGTTGGAAGTGTCTTGTGAGGTACATCCCAAATGGGGCATTGTACTCTATGATGGGTTTGATGAGTGACGAGTAGAGGGGCACTATAACCTCTTTATTTCTAGATGCGAACCCTTTAGTAATTAGATGGGCTACATAGAAGGATTTCCTAACTACTTTGGCAATATGATTGTCAAAGAAGAAATTACTATCTACCTGGGTCCCCAGATCTCTTATTACCTTTTCTGCATTAAGGGGGCTGCCACCTATGTGGTAATTCATGGGTGTTTTGGTTTTCGCAAATGGGGTGACTATGCATTTTTTGGCATTTAGTTCGAGACCATGACTTTGACACCAGGTGTCTGTCTCAGTAAGGCCCTTTTGAAGAATTTCCGTGTCAGCCGGAGAGTCAGTTATGCCTCCCAGGTTGCAGTCATCGGCGAACTTGGTTAGCCATAGTCCTCCTGTGTTTACCTGTACTACTGAGAAGTATATGCCAAACAGTAGGGGTCCCAGGATCGAGCCTTGTGGGACACCACTTGTGACTGGTTTAGAGTCGGAGCTGGAGCCTGCTATTCTTAACATGTGAGTTCTGTCTGTAAGCCACTTGACAACCCATCTTGTGACGTAGGGGTTTATGTTCAGGCTGGTGAGTTTTTCTATAATTCACGAGTGGGGAATGGTGTCAAAAGCCTT
>NC_056744.1:855354329-855356829 GCF_019279795.1 Protopterus annectens | reverse complement strand
TGGAATCTGAAAAGGAAACGAAAAGCTGTTCTGATTTTCTGAAATCTTTTGTTCTATCCAAGTAAAATCTGAGTTGTCCATGAACATCAAGCTTGTGCAGCATATACTCTAAGTTGTTGGTGTGTTTGGGAAAGAACACTGGCAAATCTATAATTTGGTTCAGATTAGTTTCAGTACAAACTTTGGGCAAGAATGAAGGATTTGTTTGTAGGGAGACTGTCAGCATGGAAAATCAACTAAGGAGGCTTTATGGACAAGGCTTGAAGCTTTGACACTCTATGGGCAGAAGTGATGGCTACTAAAAATATAGTCTTCCATGATAAAAATTTCAAATCGCAGGAGGAAGCTGGTTCAAAAGATGGGAGAATAATGAGTGATTCCATGGGGTATAAGGGGATTTCACAGGTGGTTTGAGATGAAAAGTCCCTTTGAGAAAGGCTTTGGATAGTTTGTGTGACATTATGTTCAATCCTTCGAATCCAAGGTAAAAATTAGAGATAGCAGCAAGTTGAACCTGAACTGTTGCTGCTGCAGCTCCTTTATTGAAAGGCATAGTCAAAAACTCTAATATGGAGGCAATAGGGGCTTGGTAGGGATCAATGTTATTTTGAAAGGCCCATATAGAAAATCTTTTCCATTTGCTAAGATATAGCTTCCTAGTAGAGGATTTATGAGAAGATATCAGAATCTGCTGCATTTCATGTGAAAGGTTATGGAACCTGGCTATGCTGGGAATTGGAGCAGCCAAGCTGTCAACTTCAGGGACTAAAGAGAGGGATGAAGTTCCCCCGATGAGTGCATCAGAAGATCTGGAACTGGGTCCAGAATCCAAGGGTCCTCCAATTGATGAAGTCGAAGGAAGGGGAACCAAATCTGACGAGGCCAACGAGGGGCTATTAGAATGATGGTCCTTCCCAGGGCTTTTGCTTTCTGTAATACTTTGGGTATCAAGGGAATTGGTGGGAATGCTTGAGGAGACCCGGAGGCCAATCGTGTATGAGCGCATCCCTTGGGGCTTCTCCCAGAGGGGGAATCAGGGCAAAGTAGCTTCTGCATTTCATGTTCATGTGGTTGGCAAAAAGATTGCAGCAAGGCTTTACCCACCTGTGGAAAATTCTCTCCATTATTTCTTTCTTTTAAGACCACTTATGAGGCAACAAAATTGCTCTTCTCAGTTTGTCTGCTATCATGTTGAATTTCCCCAGGATGTGCATTGCTAACAGAAAGCGCTGGGTGGATCTCGCTCACTGCCATACTCTTATGGCCTTGCGACAAAGTGGGTAGGACCTGGTTCTTCCTTGTTTGTTTAAGTACCAGACCACTGACATATTGTCCGTCTGAATCACAATTGTTCCCAGAGGAAGAAAATCCTGGAAGTACTGCAACACTAAAAGTACTGCTCTCATCTCCAGGACACTGATATACAGATGTGTCGCCTGTTCGGTCCATGTGCCTTGGGCTGTTCTTCCCTGAAAATACCCCCGCACCCTATCAGGGAAGCATCCATGGTCACTGTGGCCGCTGGTGGGGGTATAACAAAAGGACGACCTATTGTAACATGAAGAGAGGTCAACCACCACTGAAGATGCTTTTTGCATGTGTTTGTGATTATTATTCGATGAGACACTGGGAGCTCTTGGTAAGATCATTGAGTGAATAACAGCCACTGCAGAATCCACATGTGCATGCGACCCAATGGTATGGCTAATATTGCAGCTGCCATCATGCCTAAAAATTTTAGTACTTCTGATGCTGGAGCCTTGTCTTTGGATATGATATTGTGGATCTGCTGATGGAGTAGTAAGACTCTTTCTGCTGGAAGTCTCAAAGTGGTGGTGGTGGTGTCCTATTCTGCTCTGATAAAAATGGTATGTAGCGATGGTGACAAGGCAGATTTTTCTGAGTTTACTGTAATGCCAAGATGACTGTAGAGGGAAAGAGTGGTGTCCCTGGCTTGTATGAGCTGATGCCTGGTAATGGCGGTGAGGAGCCAATTGTCTAGGTACGGAAAAACCTGGAATCCTAAATGTCTCAGGTGAGCCATGACCACTGCCATACATTTGGTGAACACTCTAGGGGCTGTAGTGAGACCAAAGGGCAGGGATCGAAACTGGAAATGATTGGCTCCCAGCCGGAAGTGCAGATGATCCCTGGATGGTCTGGCCATTTTTATGTGGTAGTACGCATCCTGGAGATCTATCGAGCACATCCAATTGTCTTTCCCTAAAAAGGAAAGTATCAACTGAAGCGTGACCATCCAGAACTTCTCTTTCTTGACAGATCTATTTAGTCTGCTGAGGTCCAAAATAGGTCTCCAGTCCCCTGTCTTTTTTGGAACTAAAAAGAATCTTGAGTAAGTTCCGGATCCTATCTGGCCTGCTGGGACTGGTTGGATGACTCTTTTTCTGAGCAACATTTGAACCTCTACCATTGCCTGTTCCCTGTAACTGGGTGGAACGTCCAGGATTTTTGTTGTCAGTGGAGGGGGTGTGGTGAATGG